>NC_051185.1:102112205-102165938 GCF_013339695.2 Rhipicephalus sanguineus | reverse complement strand
ACAATGAGGATCTGGGCGGTGCCGCAGCAGCAGCGTTGGTTCGTCCAGCGGGCACATGGAGTGGCGCGTGCCCTGAACTAAGGGCTCCAACATGAGCCTACGAGGAAGATCACTCTTAAGTGTACAAAGAAATGTTTTTTCTCTCTCTCTCTCGTAGGTGTTCTGGTCACATGCGCATTTAAGCAGCGGAGCTGGTTATGCCAGCCGTTGGTAGTAATCCAGAAACAGAAAATTGTCGCCATCATCAACCTGCACATGCTATGTGCGTCCTCTTCTTGATCTTCTGCTTCGCTCCCAAAACACATGCGCCGATTTGTCCGGCGTGGGATGCAATAACAATAATGGGAAGGTGAACAAGTACAGAGAGAAAAAGAAAGATAGAAAAAAAAGAAAGAAAGAAAGAGAAAGCAAGAAAGAGAAAGAGAGAAATTCTTCGCAAAAGAAATTGTTCCCGAGGCGTGATCAGAACCCGCACAACCTCGATCCGAAGGTGATCATCGTAACCTCTGGGCTGTCCCAGCACGCTGGCGAAGCATAACATAGCTTTGTATCGTATAGTATACCAAGGGGTGGGAAAGGGAAGTGAGAAATAAAGAGAAAGAAAGGGGAAAAACTGAAAGAGATGTAAAGACAGAAGGATAGAGAATCAAAGATTGAAATAGATAGCCATTTGATAATCGATAAATACGTAATTTCTGGAAATTGCTTACAAATGCATTGACATGCATGCTAAAGCACATTGTAGGCCAATCCATAGGTAATGGATAATTAATCATTAGTCATTACATTTGTGGTAGTTACCATTGCTCAGGTAAGCATAAAAGAACATCGTACAAAGCAAATCGATAGCTAATCAATACATTTTCCAGAACTTTGTCTTCACTACAGGACACTGCGCAAAAACGTGCGAAACATTCCCGCCCCTGAATAACCTTACGATTCAGTTCATATTTTTCTTAGGGGTACCGCTCGTGTGTGTGCGTGGATGCGCGTACACTTCGTCTGGCCGCCTTCTACTTCTCAACCCACTCCGCACAGCTGCGTAGGCGGAGCTAAAGCTATGACGTCAGCGTCGGCATGAAAGAGCGGCGCACTGGCAAGAAAGGGAAAAGTAAACAAGAACGAGGAAGGCCGCCCATCTCCTTTGTTCCTTCAGGCTTGACACCACTCGTGCAAAGAGCTTCTAAGATTTTTTTATCTACCGTTTTCTCTTATTTGATGATGTCTCGATTCGGGGCTTTTCCGCGAACAGCCATTTCTGACACGTCAATTTTATCTAGGTTATCGAGGCAACCTTCCATTTCACGCTGCCACATTTCATCGTTGCCTAGATGTGAACGGATGACCGTCATCGCTGCAGGTAGCAACCGAAGTTTAGCGTACTGAACACGTGGATGGGGGCCGAATTCTCAGCATGGAGTAAGGAAACAGGAATGGGCAATGGGCAATGAGAAAGAAAGAAAGAAAGAAAGAAAGAAAGAAAGAAAGAAAGAAAGAAAGAAAGAAAAGTAGTCCTTGCCCTCATTTTCCCAAGGGGCAAGGACTTCTGAATGTCCTTGCAGCGGAGCTGTTAAAGTCGAGCTTGAACTTTCCTAATCCATGTTTGCAGCATTGCGAAGCGGGTACGTGCCGCAGAAATAGGAAAGCTCCTAGCAAATCATAGCCATGTGTAGTATAATATAACAAGCGGGTGGAAAAGGGAGTTGGAAGCAAGGAAGTGGGGGTGAGGAGGAGGGAGGGTATGGCGTAGTAGTGCGGAGGCGAGTGGAAGAGGAAGGGCGAGTAGGAGGCGGAAGACATACTGGCGGTGAAGTGGAGTGAAGGAAGGGCTGGGGAACGGAGTTGAGGAGCAGCGGCGCAGGTGGTAGGCCGGAGTCGGGCGTGGGAAAAAATGTGCAGCTGCACCGATCGCAGGTGATGTGAATCAGTGATGACGTCCTAGCTTTGCTTTGCTTTGCCCTCCAATGCTGCGATCCTCAGGTCCGCTGTCCTTTGGCGTTTAAGACGCTAAGTCAGGTAAAGCGAGGTTTTTTAACACGAAAGTGTTTTATGCCAGGGTCCACCAAAACTTCAGTGACGTATTTTCGTTACGAAAATGACGTTGAAAAAATTTTACACGATCAGATGGCAAAGAAAAAAGCTCCCTCAACGGGCATCGAACACAAGACCGCTCGGTATGCAACAACAGATGCCGGGCACGCTATCTACTGCACCACGGTCACAGACTCTAGAGGCTTTACAAACGCGCCTTTTATATCTACCACTCTCGCGGTAGGCGGGGTGGTGTTGCCCTCTGGGAGCTGTAAAGTGAAGTAATTCGTCATTACTGTGGCCAGTGGAGTGACATACCCATAGGGCCAATGGGGACGTTTTTCCGCTTCCGGCGACGGTGGCGGTTCCTGGGATGGGCGGTAATTGACTGGATTTTGGATTTCTGCTGGAGGCGAGCCAATCCGAAAGGAAAAAATCCAATATGGCCGCGCCCGTTTACGGTCGCTTCCTCGCTCGTGGTGCCGCCGGCCCCGCGGCCGCGACGTCGGTTCGTGCGTTTGCGCACTAATTGCTACTGCACTGTCTTCTCTCTTTATTGCCGATATACGTACGTAATGTGTGTAGTTGTTTTTCTGCTTCGTTGTAGCCTCTGTGGTAGCATGGCGAATGGTGGCGAGCGGCGCCGTCGCAGCTGCATAGCGGCCGCTTTCGGCGCTCGCTCGAGAAGCAAAAAGCGCATATAACTTTCTTCGCATAACATTTTATTGAAGGAAGCGTAAATTGCTGCACATTTAGGCAATATTTGGGCTATAATATCGGTAATAATAACAAAAGAAAACGAAAAAGATTCGAAATACTGCTGTGGTAAAACTTGAATACAGGAATGCGTACATCGAGCACGCGTACAATATAAATAGGATAGGAAAACGCATAATACAATCACATAAGTAGGGTAAGCATATAAAGAAGTGCTACATCAGCGTAAATAAGTGTACACATACTAGTTGTATAGATTATGACTAACAGCATGGAGCGAAACAATCCCGCGCATTGAAATATATAATAACAAAACAAGTTGTTCGAATGGTTGGTTCATACTGTGCAAAAGATAATGACTCAACGCAAGCCGAAGAAAACAAGGGGTATAGGAAAAACACCCTTTCCTGTACTTTTTTTTTATTGCCCTGCGTTGTGTCATTGCCTTTTGCACATACACACACACACATACTTTTGCATATATGTGCACAGAAAGTGCACCTAACAGTCATAGCCTTTGGCTCATGTAGACGAACCCATGGAGCCTAAGTATATCAATGTCATAATATGCTGCAGTGCTACAGCATATTATTTTGTAAAAGCAGTGAGACAAATCTACCAATTTGGCTCAGCTATCCCTGATCATGTTTTCCTCCAGGTAAATGTGTTGCAGGCAAGCTCACGTGATGTGAACAAGACACGCGATGCTTTAATTTTCAAGTAATAAAGGGAGAAAAACGCAACGAAGAATGGTCTAGACTCAGTTGCAGAGGTGACCTTTGAAATTTGTGGAAACATTGTGGTTGTGACTGGTGAACAACAGGAATGATCACAGGTCATTAGTTAAGTTGGAAGTGGTGCGAAATGCTCAAGGTAACATGGAATATACACGAAGATAAGCATCTTATCAAACAAATAAGTAGAGTAAAGTGCAAAGTTGAACGCAGCTTCCCTATTATTTTTCTACCAGGTATCATGTTGGATCCATCACAATGTCAGAAGATTTTCTGAGCAGTACTTAAATTGCAGATGGGGTACGCTGCACAGTTTCATCATAATGTGTCACTAACTAGAACTGCATCGCTTGTCATTCGTTGGTTCAGGAAGTGGAATGTCGGAGTTTGCAGAGTTTAGTTAAACAAGAAACACAGTTGCTCTACACAAACAGTACGTTGTGAATAGTTTCAGTGGGTATGGATGCATGCTTCTATTTCAAACTAACATGCATGTCAACCGAGTCGCAGCTTCTGCACAAACCCCTCTGGAATCCTCACAGAGCTGAGCACTTCATCAATGTATCTTTTATGCCTGTGAATAGCTGACACCATCAGTTCTTTGCAGTGGCACAACAGTCATGACCAGAGGTTTGTAACTGAAAAGTGACAGAGCCCCTGGGTGCTGAAAATCTTTTGGACTTGGTGAGCACCTGAATTCATGCATGCTTCAAACTTCGTGGCCCGTCGCAGTGGTCTAGTGGTTACGGTGCTCAACTGCTGGCCCGAACGTAGTGGGATTGAATCCCGGCTGCATATCAATGGATGCAATATGCTTGAGGCCCATCTGCCTAAATTTAGGTGCACGTTAAAAAAACGCCAGGTGCTCAAAATATCTGAAGTGCTCCACTACTGCATGCCTCATATTCGTATCATGGTTTTTGGACATAAAACCTCCACATTTTTTATTAATCAGCCTATTTTTGCAACGTTCATTGTGAATTAATCACACTGTTACTGTTTGTAAAGACTGCTTCAGTGTAAAACGAGTCGTCAGTATTATATAAATTTTGGCATTTTTTTGGGAGGCTGGATGTTTGATTGCCTTCCAAACCATGTCAAGCAAATAGAAAGAAAGCAGAACGAGCAGGGTTTTCCAGTGCATATTGGGAAGTGTTGGCATTTCCCAATACTAAAGCAATCCAGAACCTCTGGTTGTAATACTCATGCTGATAGGGCACACAAGGCTTCAAAAAAAGTTAGTCGGTTAAACTTGTATAATACAAAAGTAACGCAGCAGGAGCGAAAGTAGTCAATGCATTACATACAACCACAGCAGAATTATAAATACACATATATAAATATATACCTACATAAAATATACATATATACATAAAAATACGTACATATACACACAAAAAAAACAAATAGTGCAACACATCTAAAAAATGGATAGGAAATGGGTGCAGAAGGCTGCACTAGAAATCCAATTTACATAATCATGTTCTAGAAAGGCACAGGATAAAGTTAACCTGCTACTTTACGTTTTTGCTGGCAGCAGCACTGTGCCTTGAGTTTGTTTCTTGTGTGTTTTTGTTTACAAATGTAATGTGCCAATGTAGCCTTGTGCGGCAGAATATTTTAAGAAATTTCTCAGTGCAGCCAACTGAACAGAAAATAGCTTGCCGGATTGGCATCCTTTCCACCAGATTTTTGCACACATTGGAAAAATGTTCACAATAGTTGATTTCATGTCTGAAGGCCGAATCTAATTCCTTTATGTAATTCAGACCTGATTCAGAGGTTACTGCAATGGAACCGAGGAGTTTCTCGGGTACACCACTTTCCTTGAGTAGTGCGAAGAATTGGTGTCGTCCATGGAGAGAGCCACCATCCACTTCAAGGAGTGTTCTCTCACATATGCACTCACTAGTCCTGAGTTCAAGAAAGCTGTTCACAAGAGTACCAGCGACATGGTACACAACATTTTCATACGCCATGTCGGTCGCATCTTGTGAAGATGCCTGCAGATCAGATGAATCAGAGGCCTGCTGCGTGCTGTGGCTTGAGGTTGGTGTGCTGCTAGTTGACAACAATGCAGATGCACTCTCCAAGTTGTTGAGGAAAGCAATTTTTGTCACCTCACAGTTTCCTTGAGAAAGCTTGAAGAGCTTGCCAATCCAAATATGTTTTAGAGCCGCCACGAATTGGTACACATTTGGTGTCTCATTGCAGCCAGGTTTTTGACAAATGATTCCAAAAAAGTTTTCTAGGGGATCTTGCTGCAATCAACGTGTGAAAAGATGAGTGAAATCAAAGTCCTCTTTTCAATCAGTCCACAGCAACAACAAGGCTTTGATTGTAATCTGCCAACCTTCAACAGTGCGCGGCTGCTTGTCCCGAGGACTACCAAAGTGCCATTGGGCAATCCAACTGATGCATGACTCAAGGGAAGCACGGTGTTCCAACCCATCAATCATTGAATACCGCAACTTATCGTCCTGATTTTTTAGGGTCGAACTGTTCTGGCTGTCAAAAATCTTATCCATTCTTTCTGTGAACAGAGCTGTAAATTTAGCATCAAGAGGAAGCTCTTCAATGGCAATGAGAGTGAGGAGTGCCACAGAGACAGATTCACTGAATACTTGTGTGGCATACTTCACTCTTATGTCAGCCACGGCCGCTAGATAAAAAAGCGAACTTTTTATCCAGCGGCCGTGTGTCAGCAAAGGGCATCTTGTAGAAATGTTGCTCTTTGAGCTTCCTTGGCAATCTTTCTTTTTTAGATGTTCAGTTGGTGTGTTAGAGGCGTGATTTGCGAGTATTTTTGTAAAAGGTTTCAATGTACGCCCAGTCAACAACCTCGTAGGCAATCGTGAGCTTGTGTTTTCTCAAATTATTCCGCGTGCATTTTATCAGGTGTGGGATGTCAAACATGAAGCATAGTTTGCAGTTGTTGACAGTAAAACATGGTTCATGAAAAGAATGGATCAGCATTCTTGACAGGCTGACATTGTTTGACCCTTCATCATAGATGACCACTTTTACCAAAAGACCTTTTTTTTCAAGCTGCATAATTACATCTAATAGCAGCTTGTGCATTGCAAGAGCTGACGTTGCATTGCGGGACACTGCAAAGGCTACTGGCTGCATACAAATTCTCGATATGCCAGACACAGCCATTAGAATGGCTGAATTTGCCACACGAGAAGTCCTTGTGTTTCCATCATATGTGTAGCCAATCACTATATCTTTTGATTGATCGTACATCAAATGTCTTTTGAAGGCTATTTAATCGAATAAAAAACAGCATGCTTTGTCTTGCAGAGGCCAAGCTTTAATGATTGATTCTATTGCATCCATGCAGGGGCGTAGCCAGAAATTTTTTTCGGGGGGGGTTCAACCACACTTTATGTATGTTCGTGCGTGCGTTTGTATGTGTGCATGCCCATATACGCAAGCAAAACTGAAAAATTTCGGGGGGAAGGGGGTTGAACCCCCCCAGCCCCCCCCCCTTGGCTACGCCCCTGCATCCATGGCACCTGGAATGATACCAGGTGTCATTGGGATGTCTGCCAGCCAGCACCTGAGTGTCCGCACATGTGGCAAGTGAAGCATTTCTCTGAGGAAGCGTGAATTGAGAGTGAATTGTTTCATCCATTTGGACCAATGTTTTTTTTTTGGGGGGGGGGGAATGTACCAAGCCTGATTCGTGCTTTAAGCAATTCAAAAAAGGTCCTTTGACAAATCCGGTTCAAGCTTGCTTAAAACCTCCTGCTGCGTTACTCGCCTCGCCTCGTCCCTTTTTAAATGCGAAGCATTTCTTAGCGAACCTCTGGCACTTTGAGCGTTTCTATCTACGTATCTATCTATCTATCTATCTATCTATCTAGCCGCCTACGCCTGGGTGCTCTCATGATCGCCTCCTTAACTTGGTGTAGACCAAAATTTGCATGGGAGGGTAAGAGGATTTGACGAATATGACTGCCGCGTAATGACATGAATAACGTTAAAATCGTGTCGCGTACGTCGTCAAACCCTTTCCACTAGACACGTGTGGCCCATACCCGTTTACCACGGGCCGCGGTGTACGGGTATGCGCCACAGGTGATTGACAGTTTATATCTACCCAGGAACGGCGAGAACAGACATTGCTAACCTAAATGCTAGAGCGTTAAGGAAAACCAACATCGGCAGCGTTGACTCAACGAATGGAAAGAAACGAATGTAAAGAATGAAAATTAGGATCCCAGCAGGAATCGAACCCAAGCATTCTGCGTGGCAATCATGTATTCTACCACTGAGCCACGCCAGGTCTATAAATTGGTTTGGAAAAACTGCCTACGCAGGTGTAATATCGGTGCAACGTCAATTGTGGTTGTGGTGCTGGCTGTCTAATTTTACAAGAAAGCAATAAACACTACATGATACTCCTACGATGTCTACTCCTACGATACAGGCGTCATATCGGATTAACGTCTGTAGTTCCGGTGTTGGCTCCGCTTTTATAGCAGTCTAATAAACATTACGTTTGTACTCCTATGATTCAGCAAGCTATATTGAAGCATTGCTCGACCCCGAAGGAATACATTAACAAAAGTTACATATGATATCCACATCACCGCACCGTAAAGTGCACTTAGTCCGCCAGAACGACGCAGTGTCCTCTTCATTTCTTACGAGGCTGGGCGATGGCCTCATGCTGATCGAGGATGATGCCCGATTGATTGACAGCCGCCTTGAAGACTAGGCTACGTAGGCCACATACGCCCAGGTAGTCTACAAATACGACAAACACCATCCCCTGATGTTGGTCTACGTAGCACTATCCAGGCCTACCAGCCTCGAAGGCCTACACCTCACCAACGCGAAGGGTGGCTTCAGGTTCCGACATGTCGCCGGCTCTGTCGACAGACAATTTGTCGACGAAATGACCGAGGCATCCACGAATTCCAACAGCTCTACTATACAACATACTTCACTACACATGGGCCCCTCGTCACCACGGTCACGACCGGATCCTATAACGAGGAATGACCAGCTGCTGGTGCTCACTGATCACGGCGATGATGCCCTTGTTCAAGACCTGCAAGAACTTCTTGCACACATGCACACGGGTTCGTGAAACGCGCGTTCGTTTTCTGAGCTCTACATATTAGCTTACCGTTTCTGGTGTTGGTAATACCCACGTTGCCATTGGCAGCGTTACCCAACCGTAAACAACTGGTTATATAACACATATGCGGCTCGTCAACATATATAAGTGTGCGTATAAAATTTATACAAATCTCTAGCGTCATTTTGTAACGTGTCGCTCAGTAAAAAAAGTTACGCCCAGTCACCTACCCGCCGCATGCTTCGCAGAACATCGACTCCCACGGTACGTGGGATCTGCCGTATTTTTTTTTCATCTGACCGACTGCCTTGCGGTACTTTTCACTTCGTGAGTGAAGTGTTAGCAGCTTCTTTTTGGTGCGAAGGGTGTGCACAGAGCTGCGTTTTCTTCGCCCACTTTTTTGGCGTTTCTTGCATCTGCTCCGCGCTGCTGCCCTCCTTGGAAAATTGGAGGCCGCTCGGACCAGGCTCAGCTGAAAAAAAAAAAGACATAGAAGAATGCGAAGGTATAGGCTTTCATCAGTCTTGTAGAGAAAAAAAAATCACGATTAAGCTATCAGGGCGCAATCACAGGGCTACTAATATATGGACCACTATGTGCTGCCATGCCATTTTTCATTGGAAGCAATGTGTATTCTGCGACTGAGACAGGAATCATATATGATTTATACATTCCAAGCATTTTATCTTCAAAGGATCATCCATGATTAAGGAAATATCACAAAGCATTGCAAAAATGAACATTTCATGAAATGCTGAACAGAGGCAATGACATTTACAAAGTGGAGGATTTTGAATTATTCATCTCATAAATAGCTATCTGGGCAGCATAAGCCACGTTTACATGAATGCACACCTTTATTGTGCATCATATTATGCTGGCCAATCTCGCAGAGCTACTCTCATCGCAACAAATCGGACAGCACAATTTTCAGTGTGAACCATGTAGGTCCAACTGCACCCACCTTCTATTTGAAATATAAATAATTGCTTGAACTAAATGACGGGTTGCAGGCCCTGAACTATATGTATGGTTTTGTCAACATTATAGGTTGTGACAATATTACACAGGCTTAGGTGTCCATATCTACTAGGAAAACATCAAGACTACTGGTCCATACTTCCTTATGCAGATGCAGGATGTGTACTTTGCAATAATTCTCTCTCTCACTTTTTGCACTTACCATCACTTGGTGAAACCTGTGACGGTGGTGTGGGCCTTCTTGTGGGTGCGCTTGGCGAAGCGGCTGTTGAAAAAGAAATAAATATGCTATAAAAGGCTGGCAAGCAGGTATTTTATTACCCTCACTTTGCATTGCACGTGTGAATACTGAGCAACAGACTTATGGAGCAATTTTGACATGTGCCTGAGGAAAACTACTCAGTGTTTTCATCTCTATGGAATGAGCTCAACAAAGAAAGCACTGAGTCTATGCATTGATGTAGAAAAAGAAAAGATATACCACGCAACAAAGTTTTCTTGCAGGGAGGTTGGTTTGTTGTGAACTCATACCGAGCTCCACAAACACTAGAGGAGTAAGGACGGAAACAGGACACAGTACAAACTATTTATACTGTGAGATGTCAAAAGCCATTTTCGCTGCTCTATCTCCCTGTTTCTTCATTTTGCGTTTGTGCAGCATGCTATCAGTTCATCCATACCATGTAAACAGTGCACTCAGACATTCTTACTGGAAAGCATGCAAACTGCTACTCTATGAGTGCAAGCTAACAACATTTTTCCCCCTAGAGCACATTTCCTGCTTTAAGGTTTACGTACAGCAATTGTTCTCATAGTACTGGTAATTGAAAAGCAGCTGTGTCATTTCTACCTATTGTTCTAATTTCAGAGAACAATCTGCTCGAGTGTGCAGGTGTAGAATACAAAATAGTACCGCTCTTTGTTTTTATTTTTTGCAAGCTATTCGTGCAGTATTACAGTGGCACCACCAACCAAATATTCTGTACCCTTTCATTCCAAGCAGAAAGGTGAAACAGATCCTTGTTCGGTACACCTAACTTCCACACTAGGGGGGCAGTCTCAGCAGCAGGGACGGCAACTTGCTTGCAGTAAACTGGTTGTCTGCAATTAAAGTACTCGAACTTAGTCACCCTACGGTGAAAAAACAGCTGGTAGAGTAAATACACTTGCAAGCTTTTAAAGGCATGGCACTAAGCTTAATAAATGTGCTTGTTTTTAATCTCCACTAAATTATAATTACAGATAATTACATATATCCCGACAATATTCTCTGAATTAAAACTTGATATATGAAACACAACTCGATCGAGTTCTTGTTTTTCCACTGCTTTTGCGAGTCGAAACGATATTGTAAGCTTATAAGGAATTATGGTGTGTAAACGCTAAGCGCAAACAGCGCATTGAAAAAAAAATACAGAAAAGTGAAAGAGTGGCGGTGGGGATGGGTCCAGATTAGAGAGGAAAAAAAAAAGTGGCCCCGCGCGATAAGCGCGGCCTGTTTCATGAACATCCAAAACCGAGCTCGGCCATGCCTTCGCCCGTTGGAAGCATCACGAGGGAGTAATGAAGAGATAAGCGAAACTGTTTCCGGGAGCTTCCCGAGAGCGAAAAGGGGCAGGTGGGTATCACGCTTGGTTCAAGGTCCCCCGTCGAGCAGCGCGGCAAGGTACGCCGAAGGGAAGGAATGAGGACAATTTACGGCGACAAAAATCCGAGCAGGCGGTCGGTGTGTAAATAGACACAGAGATGAGGAACGCGGTGGTTTTCACTTGTGCAACACCGCAGCACACATTCGAATCTGAGGGCAGTGTCCCGAGTTCGCTACTGGGGCCTCCGCAATAACTTTGCGAGCGATACTTTCGTCGGCTGCGACCACCACCCATAAACTACACGGACGTGATGTATACGCACGCATTAAAGCGCTTAAAAAAACAGCTGCAGCGAGCACAACAACTATCCCACTCCGTTAATGTTACTAGCACGCATAAGTTAAAGTAACACGTAACAAAACACCCTGAAGACACGGTTGCATGACACGATAATCCGAATTGGTTAGCTTTCATGAGATAGTAGAGGTAACGTCAGGCACTGAGGCACGCACATATATACCAACGAGAGCAACCATAACTAGCGAACAGCTCCGCTTTTGAGAGGTGACGCCGCGTCGAGCCACAAACTGCAGCCCGCCCACTAATTTTAACTTATTATCGTAACCATTTCTCAAACAGATAGCTGCAGCAACGAATGGCAGCAAGAAAATTCGCTGTTCATTCAGCAGTTTCAAATCATAACGGTCAACGACAGTCAAATCAGAACTTTGCGAACATCTTGGGAAATATATAGTAGTGAACGTATAAATACCTGTGGTCAGCAGGGATTCTGAAGAAGTGTTCGCCTTCATTCCCCGAGGAATCGCACCACTTCACGCCGCAATAAAGGTGCGACATCGCTGCTCCTCGCTGCGGTGGTAAAGTTTGCGTTTCTATGCGCTCTCGTGCTTGCGCGTCGTCTGCTTGTGCGCTGCGCAGGCGTGATGGCGGCGGTACCTAGCGGAGCCACGCACAGTCATGTTTACAAAACTTCTTTAAAACTTTGCCTTGTAATACTCGTGGCTGGTTATAGTTTAATGCAGAAGCACCTTTTTATTTACTACTGTGTACTACAGTGGCCGCGTTATTTTATTTTAATTAGGCTTACTGAGGCCTTCACTTCCCGCCCGTACCAGGTTCGCTGCAATCGTTTCGACGGTAGCGACGCCCCATGGCCCGGACGCCAAACTGCCATCATGCCTCGGGCCTGCTGTGGCCTCCACGACTGGCACCTTACACGTCCCTCCCATTCGGCGCGTTTTCAACAGAAGTTAAATTTTGTCAATGCCTTAACACACCGCGAGGTGGCAACCTTAGCCAAGCGTCGTAAAAGCGTCGGCCTCGCTCATAGCTCTGCGACGCGCGCCTGCCTCACCTGGCTGTAACACCGCGATCGCCGCTCACGCGCTCGCCCCTAGAGACATCGCGGCCGGGTTACCGGGGCGGCGCGACGCGCTTTGCGTTTCCCTCTAGTCCGGCCGTAGTGTTCAATGACATTTTAATATGCCGCGTGATGGCGACCAAGTTCTGCGTCCAATATGCGACGCTCTTCTGGCTATCACAACTGGCTCTCTGATTACGCTTTCACCGTTAACTACTACAGCTACCACAAGGGTTTGTTTAATCATTTAGCAGGGACATTAGTCGTCGGGATGGAGGTGTACCACGAATCATCAAAGTGGGCACATCCACGTTACACGGTGCTATAGCTGCGAGACATCAATATACACTGTGGAAACTCTCTTATATCAAGGGCACGCTTTACTTTCGTGTTATTCCGATTCCTATGACGGAGGGATCAACTATGTTTTTTGCAAAAGTCTGTCCTTAGGCGTAATAATTATTGATTCAAAAATACATGTACAAATTTGCTTCGTGTATGAAGTCAAGTAGTGAGCGGTGGTGAGGTCCACGAATCCAGCGGTCAAGGTCGGGCGGTCGGTCAGGCCTGAGGACTGTTGCATAGAGGTGACGACGACGGCTTATGTGTAGACCCATAGAAGTCCACAGTAAGTGTGTAGCAGTTACATCGCGGATTGGGGCGTCGCAAAACTCCGTCCTTCTCACCTAACCGCTGTTGTTCCCGTGCCGGTCCATGCTCCTACAGATAGTGCCGGTATGGACCCTGTGTTGGGCACGTGCCATTAAAGGATCGCCGATATGATGCACCCGTACGGTGACACGCCATGCCAGAGCACCTACGCTCGAGAGCGGGCAGCTACTGGCAGACAAACCGGAAGTCGAAGGTTCTTCTTCGTCCAATCGCAGCATCAACTGCCGATAACATCACAGATTCAACATGTTGACGTCGCACACGTCACCGGGGAAGCCCGAAAGAACCGGAGAAAAGAAGGAATTGTTCCTTGGAACTTGTGGTGTGCCCGCCGCCTGTAGCGCTGCCACCTGTGGCATCGTTGGTCGTTAAGACATTCGGCACACCATGTGCGTGATTACTTGAAATGTTTGAAAAAATATCGGAGTTGGTTTGGGGCCCTTTAAGGCCGTGTCGGCCCCTTCTTAGAGCAGTCACCCGAACTGACTCTGTGGTAATGGCAGGCATTATACAGTGACACCCAGCTTGCTATAAATTGCCAACACTGTTGTGAACTTGTGATGTCGCGAGCATAGCGTGTCGTAGTGCGAGCCGCAAGGCTGACGAGCCGACGTAGCCGCGGTCGCCGTACTTTCGCTTAGAAGCAGAACAGGTTGACAAGCGTATTGAAAAACGATAAGGAGTTACTGCTGTTCGTCGTGAGCTGGCACGGCACATTCGAAGGACCTGTCCCCTATGGACCCCGACCCGTGCGGAGACAATACTTCGCGGAAAGTCTGCAGTCTGCAGAAGTGTTGCACGAGGGCAGAAGACAACACCAGTGAAATGGCAAACTTGCGACGATCGGCCGGTATTATGGCAGAGCGATGGGGGTAATAAAAAAAGGCCCCCGTGTTCCTTCCGGTGTCTAAACATGCTCAGATGTAAGTCCTGTACCATGTGTTTGTTGTACATATAAATCGCGTTAACTTGATGTTAAACGGAGCACTTTTATTTGACATTCGAGAGTCTGATATGCAACCCTTTAATATCTTCTTTACCATCTGTATTCTGTCGCTTCGGTGCTCAAGCGCTTCGGTGGAACGGCCATTGAACATTGCCAATGAAGTGCTTACAAAGAAAACGGGTACGTCTATGGGACAACAACATCGAAATGCAACTCCTGCTGAGTTCGGACAAGAGACACGATGCAGTTTCTAGTGCAATAAATTAAATGATATTGATGCTTGTGAGTAACTTTCTATTTGCACTACTGAAGCACAGTCTCCTGGCCGTGCATTTTAATGTTGAAGTGGAAAGGAAATTGCGATCGGTTTGATTTAACAATGAACACCGAGATACCCTAGGGTGGATATCAAGCGCGTCCCGAAAGAGCATCAGCTACACAGATAGTCACATACCGCGCTGCATTAATTTGAATAGCTTCAATCTTATTAGCAGTAGATACTGAGCCACAGTCCTATACTACAGCAGCATAGTGCAAGTTTGGGCGAACATTAGAAAAGAATAATATTTGTTTGACTTCTGTGGTGCTTTTCTTAGTTTTCTGCTCAAAAAGTAATGTACACGGCCCGTTTATACGGTTCAGAATTAGGTTACCTTAAAATGCAAGCTTCCAGGACGTCTCAATAGTGGTGCAAGTCCGGAAGCTTACGCCGAACAAGAATGACATATCTGTTGCATGTCATCCGTTTTGACGTTCCGCTAATTCCGCAAATAAAATGATCCAGAACTTAATCAGTCAATACTAAAGGGTCCCTGCAACACTCAACCCCTTTTCAAGGAATTATTATCTTTCCAAATAATTATCGAATGACAACAATCTCGGAATGTATTGCATCACAAATCTCTTTCAGCGAAATTGTTTTGAATTAGTCAAGTATAAGCGGAGTTAAAGGGGTCTCTCGCGTGTCCTGAGCGCTTTCTCTCTTCTTTCTTCCCGATCACCGCTCAGGAAGCTACGCAGGGAGTTATGACAAGGAGGCACGAAGCTACGTCAGCGCGCGTCATGAGCTTGAGCACTTCAGACAAGCGATATTTGGCTGACATATTCAAGGGAGCATCCAGCACAGATCGACACCCTTTTATGTCTACTGAGTTTGTTGCAGGGCTCCTTAATTGCGAACCATTTCATTGTGAAACAAAAGTGCACTGATTATATATATCATACCATTGCATAAGTGCTGGCAGCGAGCGTGCCGGATCGCTGCCAGGCGATGGGACGATGGGTGATGGGGGAAGAAGGGCACGATGGCCACAAGAACCCTCACAGCTCACTCGCGCCCGCAACAGACAGTCAGTCGCGGCCGAGCTTTGTAGCAGTGAAGAAGTCTTGCTGGGGGTCTCGGCCTCGTCGCTAAGGAGTTCTGGGAGGTGCATGACCTAGAACCCAACACTATCTATCTATCTATCTATCTATCTATCTATCTATCTATCTATCTATCTATCTATCTATCTATCTATCTATCTATCTATCTATCTATCTGTCTGTCTGTCTAGTTGCACCCTTTTTGCTGCCGTCATTTCGTTCACTCTCTCTGTCCAAGAATATCACGGACACGAATGATAGATCATGACACGCGTGTCGTATGTACTACGTATTACATACATGACAAGCAGCTGTCTTGATGTCATGCTGGCTTTTAAAGACGATAGTCTTTCTTGAGGAACTTAAACGCAGAAATTTTCGTCTGTCTTTCTGTCTTTCTGTTTGTCGGCACGTCACCCGTTTCAGCCAACCGGCCAAAGTTGAACCACTTGCTTACCGCCCACCCATCTTGAACTGGTACGGCTGTTCATACTTGTGAACGTTGTCGATCAAAAAGTAAATATTTCGCATATCTGAGGCGTAACATCGTTAGGTAAGTATTAGGTGGTGTGTTCCTTTAATAGAAAATATATAGATACGCAATTTTAAAGACCTTGATGGTATGCGTTTAACGTTGAGACAGTAACGCGTTTATTAAATGATTGCCGCAGCTGAAGCGATCAGCGGTCCAAGCCGAGCAAGCGCGAGCGCCAACAACAACCGTCTTCGTCTTCTTCTTTCGCAGGCGTTCTTGTCTGCGCCCTACCATGGTACAAATCACTCCCCCGCGGAAAAGGAGCCATCCTGGCGACCTAAGGAACAGGTACAACTGGTGGGTCATAATGCGGCTTCAGTCGATCGACGTGAACAGTCTCGCGGCCGCGACGACGGCGGTCCGTAGATGATTGAACAGGCTCATTAATATAGTTAACTGGGGATGCTTGACGTAGGACGTGGTAGGGGCCTTCATACTTAGGCAGTAGTTTTGTGGAAAGGCCAGCAGCGGAGGAGGGAACGCGAAGCCACACCAACGTTCCAGGCGAATACGACTGAGGAGGCAGGTTTTCGTCGTGACGGTTCTTCTGGCCCTACTCGCCCTACAACGTTACAACCCTAGTTTCTTAAGGTGCGCTGAAAATGCGACTGCGCTGAAACTTGTCTTCCTCCGTGCCCTCTGCACAAGCTCATGTTGTGTTTCGGTTTCGGTTCAGTATTGCATTGTACGAATGACAGGAGGCGCCGCTCTGGCATTCCTGTTTTACCCAGGCGACATGTAAGAGAGTTTGTGGAGAGTACTCGTTGAGTGCGGACGTTTCTCCTTCGGCGCATCGCGCCAAACAGCGTGTTCGGGCTGGCCGGCGACACCACCGGTCGCGTTGGTCACCGCCGGTCTTCGCCTGCCGCTGCGCCGGGACTACCAGCCCACAACACAGCACTCATGTTTCCCGAAGTATTGCCGGGTGGCGTCCATATCTCACGCAGCACCTCTTCTATCGTCTTTAGACGACATTTGCAGCGAAGCACGCAGATACGCGGCCATTTTTTTGTTAACTCGCTACACGCCATCCCGCTGAGTACGGCCGACGCCTCGTGGTCTCTCCTTGCGTCCCCAAAATTTTCATGGGTTCGGTAGAAGTGCCTTCACACAGAAGAGATGCACGACTTAGAGTACTACATCATGTACGAGGCGGTCGATGTATGCAGCCGTCCTTGAACTAACAGTGCTGCGCAGCTCGGGGTAGCCGAGAACTCAGCGACTAAGGTTGTACCTAGTGCAAAATGGAAATAATGTGAATAATGCTTTGAAGTAGTCCTTGCTCCATTACGGGAGAGGTGCGCGCAGCTGTCCTCTGCATTCTGTCTTCATGGTGCAATCGCCACTATGTACCGTCATTGGAGCCACTTACAGGAAACGGTATACTTAATCCTTATCCCCTTCTACCGCCAGAGTTTCACAACTCAATCACGCCGCTTCCCGCTAACTACATCGTTGATACACCTCAAAAGCTCGATATCGACAACGGATGAATGAACTTTCTGGCAATGCATTGTCTCTTTTAGAAAAGTGCCTTACTAGGTCCCCTAAAAGTATATTTTTCGCCCTTTCTTCTTGTTCAGAACTACGGATTAGAGCTAGAAGCGGACCTTAATCGCATTGCGAATCACACTGTCCTCCACTGGTTGTTAATCGTGGAGGAAGGAAAAAAAATCACAGCATATCCACGGAGTGAATGATGATGAGTGGGCGAAGCTGCGGAGGTTCATCGGGAAACCGTGAATCTTCCGTGAATTCTGCCCAGTACATCATCACCGACGTCAGATCTGGCGCGTTTATACTAAAGGTTCGATGAGAGTTATGACGACTTGCAGCTCACTTTAATTTTACATGTACGCTGTGAATTTTCATTGTTTAGAAAACCATTGCTTTAGAAAACATCTGGCGTCTTTCGTTAGGCAGCTGGCGTCTTTTCGTTTTGCTTTTAGAAAACATCTGGCGTCTTTCGTTGGTTTATTTCATCAATCAACGGCGTTTTGAACAAAATTTTTATTGTTTAATCACGCACAGGAGAAATCTCACCAGGCACTACCTTGGAGGTAAACAATGGCTGCTAATGGGAATGAGAGTCAGAAGAAGTCGGCTTTTAGCTAACACTTACACTTCTACTTCTACTAACGTTTCCTACTGGAACATGCCAATGGCTGCTAATGGGAAATGAGAGACAGAAGAATTCGGCTTTTAGTTAACGCGCACGCTGCAAATTTTTTATGGTTCAACAACGCACAGGAGAAACCTCCCACCGGCACCACCTTGGAGGTCAAGATCTGGTACTAGCGTTACGACTGGTTACGCACTTCGACTACGACGGACGAACGGGTGCCGCTTTAAGGAGCTTCGCCCCTAAAACTGAGGATGGGCCCTGCCGTCATTCTCTGTGAAGCCTCGGTGAAGCCAGTAGCGGGCCATGTTGACTTGGAATATTCTACACCCTTGTTTACATGCGAACAGCACTGTAGAAGGCACGTCAATCTCTCCGGCTCCAAAAGTACTAGGGCTGGGCGGCGCCGTGACGATCCGAAACCTATGAAATGGAAGTTAACACGCTGGGCCACCCTGATACCGTTGGCGAAATAATTTCGTTCAAGTATTCTGTTCTTGAGCTGGAAGCTGATGTGAGCATTGCAATTCATACTGTAAGATCAGAGCGTGCTTTCATTACCTTATGTGAAAATAAAGATGCTTTATCAGACCACCCAAGTTACTGTTCCGACGACCGAGCGCCTGCAATTTGCATAGTTTTTTAGATGCGAGGTATCTTATGGCGGAGTTCAATCCGGTGGTTGGGGTGGTGTGCGGCGTGGCCACGCACTGCGCATACTCTTTCCACACACCTCCTCTCCACTCCCCCTCACCATTCCTCCTGTTCTCTTCCCCTCTCCCCTTACCCTCTCGCCTACCCCTCTCCACTTCCCTCTCCCCTCCCCCTTTCCACTCTTCCTCTGAAACGCGGGATAGACATGCCGAAATTCTCTCCTGCGCAACGCCGCGATGAGCACCAGCGCATGCGCGTCCCCTCCCCTTCTCTCCTCTCCTACGCTGCCCCCCACTCGCACGCCTGTCGACCGCGTTCCCCGCTCGCCCTGTGAGAATTAACGTCCAGGCCACTGATCTCCACGAAAATGTTTGAGGCCCGTGTACTTAGACTTAGGTGCACGTTAAAGAACCCCAGGTGGTCGAAATTTCCGGAGCACTGCACTACGGCGTCTCTCATAATCATATCGTGGTTTTGGGACGTTAAACCCCAGATAATAAAATAATAATAACTGATCTCCACTAGGAGGAGCTGGATGGTGCATCGAGCACACGGGCGTGAAGCCACCGGAAGCAGCCGTTTTTGTCCCGGAAGAGAACTTTTCTCTTCTTTTTTAAAGAAATACCTGCCTGTGGCGCAGTAAACTGTACGAATCGACCGAAAAAGTCGTCAGGGAAGACATTTCACGCGTAAATACCTCAAAGTTGCATTACTTTTTACGCATTTTGTCCGTTGCAGCACTCCGCCATATTCGGACGGTGTCGGCACGGCGTCTGTCATATTTCGTGTAGCGTTTGTCGGCGTCTAAAGTGAGGCGTAATCGCAGAGTTTGAAAAAATAAAAAAGAAAAACGATCATAACAACAGCTGCCACCCGAGAATATTTGTATTGCGCGACTGAGACAGACAGAAGACGCCAGCTTCCGGGGTAAACAGGGGACCTTCCGGTGGCTTCACAAGCGCCCGCCTCGCAGAGCGGGGATGCGCCGTCCAGCCTTTTTAATGGAGGTCAGTGGTCCAGGCTAGAGGGAAGACAAGACGCGCGTAGCGTCCCTCTTCGCGTTCCACGACGCGAGGTCGGTAGCATGCCCAACGAACGCCAACGGAACGCGATCGTGCAAGTGCTCCGGCTTTGCATCGCCTCATGGTCTCCTTTAGCGGGAAATGGTGTGATTTTTTAAACACGTTAGTTTGATGCTGCTTTCTTTTCATCTGCTCGCTCTTTCATCCAGCCTGCGGGCTAGACGCGGCAATAAGAAAAAAATCCGCGCAATCTGTCAATGCAACAACAGGGGCCCTCAGTCGCAATTGCTGTCATAATCTGCGTCGTCAAAAGTGAGTAAACGCATAACCCCCCACTGCCCCCCTCGTGCGCATGCCTATATACACTATTATGCGAGAGCATGTGCAGCAGTCCCTATACTTACAGTGCACAGCAGCTACGCTTAGCTTAAAACAAAATGTGAATGCCTTGCAGTACTAAGTACTGTACTTTCAGAGAGCGTTATGCGGCTGTACTGCAGAAAGCCTAAAACAGTACAAGGCGGCTGCGGTTGGAGCCGCATAGAAGGAAACGTCATACTGACTCCTTATCCTGTCCTACCACCATATCATGCGGCATCCCGCTAAATACATCGTTGATATTTGTCTAAAACGCGTTACCGGTGCTTATTTCAGATAGTGCCTTGATAGGTGTCCATAAAAGTAAACCTTTCTTTCTCTCTTGCACAGATCTGTGGACTACAACACCAGGGGGACTTCACTCTGAGAATCGTAATGTCCGCTGGAGATGGCTAATTAAATATATTTGGACGAATCACCGACAACGTATACGACTGCAGACGCAAACGCGTCGCTATCTTACTTAACTAGAATATTTACACGCTGGCAGAAAATTTATTAATTAGAGGGCGTGCAATCAACATTGGTACATACGTCACAAACTCACAGTGTCTCATGTTCCTGCGATGACTCGATGACGTATGCCCCTTTTTTCTTTTTCAATTCAACCTATTGTATCCATCGCCCCGGCTCCGAACGCTTTCTGTGCCTACCGTGGTTTTGCACTACATCCGGAATAAGAAGCCTCGCAAGCTTTCTGCACCTCAGGTGCCTCCAGGCTCGGCCCACATATGACCAAGCAAGACGTCGTGTTATGATGTAATCATATAATAATATCTGGCATCACAGTGACGTCCCAAATTGTGTCGACTTATGGCATTTTGATGACCTCATAGGGTGAGGTCATCGTGTCGTGATTATTTCTTGCATGAGCCCTGTTGACACAGACGCCGACGGTCACTTTTTGTGTTTGATGAGACTTAAATGTCTCATCAAACACGAAATGCTCTCGCTTAGAGAGACGTTTACAAAAACAACTTGTTGTGCAGAAAGAAAACAAAAGAAATAACACAGCTAGAAGCTATTCGTGCTTAAGCCAATACATTGAAATGATCCGAAAAGCCACTCATCAATACCATTTTATAGTGCAGGTTGCAATCTCGAAAGCTTTACCTTCACATAATTTCATTGTTTATTTACGCCTTCTGAGCTTCTCGCCGCTGTGGCAGTGATGAACATAGGTCGGCACTGTAAGAGAATACTCACTCACACTCACTCACCCCAATATTTTCAGCCTTCGCACTCACTCACGTTCATACTCACGCCTACTCACACTCATAAACACTCACTCACGTTCATACTCACGCCTACTCACACTCATAGGCTCTCACTCACGTTCATACTCACGCCTACTCACACTCATAGGCTCTCACGCACGTTCATACTCACGCCTACTCACACTCATAGGCACTCACTCACGTTCATACTCACGCCTACTCATACTCATAGGCACTCACTCACGTTCATACTCACGCCCAGTCACACTCACAAACATTAGCTCACGTTCGTACTCACGCCTACTCACACTCATAAACACTCACTCACGTTCATACTCACGCCTACTCACACTCATAGGCTCTCACTCACGTTCATACTCACGCCTACTCACACTCATAGGCACTCACTCACGTTCATACTCACGCCCACTCACACTCATAGGCACTCACTCACGTTCATACTCACGCCCACTCACACTTATAAGCATTCACTCACGTTCATACTCACGCCGACTCACACTCATAGACACTCACTCACGTTCATACTCACGCCTACTCACACTCATAGGCTCTCACTCACGTTCATACTCACACCCACTCAGACTCATAGGCACTCACTCACGTTCAGACTCACACTCATAGGCACTCACTCACGTTCATACACACACCTACTCACACTCATAAGCATTCACTCACGTTCATACTGACACCTACTGACACTCATAGGCATTCGCTCACGTTCATACTCACACCTACTCACACTCATAGACACTCACTCACTTTCATACTCACGCCTACTCACACTCATAGGCACTCACTCACGTTCATACTCACGCCTACTCACACTCATAGACACACCCATTCACGTTCATACTCACGCCTACTCGCACTCATAGGCACTCACGTTCATACTCACGCCTACTCACACTCATGAGTGCTCACTCACGTTCACATTCACGTCCACTCACACTCATGAGTACTCACTCATACTCACACTCACAACGTTCAAATGAGTGTGAGTGAGTGCACTCATGAGTGAGTGTGCCGAGCTATGGTCGTTGATCTTTTTTGTAGTCGTTGAGTGAGACCGTTTGGGACGAACTGGTGACGTTGAGTCCCAGCGAGCCTGGCAGTTCTCAATATTGTTAGGGTGGAGTCCGCGTGCGTTCACTTTGAGAAAAATCTGATGCTTCTAAGTCCACGTGAATCCGGCTGAGGAAACCTCTCTTTAGCCTGAATGTGAGTGAGCTTGGCTGAATAGTGTTTTAGTGAGTTTGAGACCAAGTGAGCCCATAGGAAGCAGCATATTTTTTGAGTGAACGAGTGAGTGTGTGCCATAAACTTTGCCGACCCCTGACACACATTCCTTGGTGCTTTTAACTTACCTTCATACTAACCTCAACTCTCACTCCTGAGTACTTACATTCAAAGTCATGCCGACTACCACTCAAAGGCACACACTATGTTTCCTCAATCACTCAGTTTTATTTACCTACCCACACTAACCGATACGTCCATAATAAGGTCTCCTCCCACTAATGGCGCTAACTCATGTTGATACAGTCATACTCACAGTCATACATTCGCACTTATATCCATATCTACTAACGCTCACAGGTCGTGTTCACATTCAATTATCACTCTCCCAGAACTCATGTTCACACTCGCGTATACTCACACACTACGGTAATCACTCATCTTCATACTCTCGTCTACTCTCATTCATCGGCTCTCACTTTCATACTCACTCTACTCGCACATTTAGGTACACACTCACTTTCATACTCACTCCACTCACCTTCATTGGTGCTCAACCACTTGCATACTCTTTTATATTCACACTCATCGGGGCTCACTTACGTTCATTCTCATTTCCACTCACAGCCGTCGATACACACATTCACCGGCACTCACTCAGGTTCATACTCATGTATACTCACACTCATCAGCACTCACTCACGTTCGTACTCACTTCTACTCACACTCATGAGTACCCACTCACGTTCATAATATGCCTACTCACACAAATCAGTACTCACTCACGTTCACTATCGCCTACTCGCACTCACTGGTACTCACTAACGTTCATAGGTCTACTCACGCTCACGAGCACTCAGTCACTGTTATACTCACGCGAACTCACACTCATCGGTAGTCACTCACGTTCATAGTCGCGTCCTCTTACCTTCGTCGATACTCACATTCATACTCACGTCTATTCACTTTCATGAGAGCTCACCCACGTTCACACTCACGTCTACTCACAATCATCGGTAATTTATACTCATGGCAACATACAGTCGATACTCACGTTCATTCTCAGGTCCACTCACTCTCGTCAATACTTACTCACATACAGCTCCCTTCTACTCACACTCAAGAGTACTCACTCACGCTCATACTCACGCCTACTCACACTACTCGCACTCATTGGTACTCACTCCGGTTCATACTCACGCCTACTCACACTCATGAGTACTCACTCACGTTCACACTCACGCCTACTCACACTCATGAGTGCTCACTCACGTTCACGTCCACTCACACTCACGAGTACTCACTTTCATACGCCTACTCACACTCATGAGCATTCACTCACGTTCATACTTATACCTACTCACACTCATGAGTGCTCACTCACGTTCATACTCATGACTACTCACTCTCATGAGCACTCACTCATGTTCATACCTACTCACACTAATGAGTGCTCACTCACGTTCAAACTCACGACTACTCACACTCATGAGCACTCACTCACGTACATACTCACGCCTACTCACCCTCATGAGCACTCACTGACGTTAACACTCACGTCCACTCACACTCATGAGCACTCACTCACGTTCATACTCATACCTGCTCACACTCATGAGTGCTCACACACGTTCATACTCAAATCTACTCACCCTCGTGAGTGCTCACTCACGTTCACACTCACGTCCACTGACACTCATGAGTCCTCACTCACGTTCATACTCACATCTACTCACACTCATGAGTACTCACTCACGTTCACACTCACGCCAACTCACCCTCATGAATGCTCACTCACGTTCACACTCACGTCCACTCACACTCATGAGCACTCACTCACGTTCATACTCACGACTACTCACACTCATGAGTGCTCACTCACGTTTATACTCACGCCTACTCACCCTCATTAGTGCTCACTCACGTTCACACTCACGTCCACTCACATTCATGAGTCCTCACTCACGTTCATACTAACATCTACTCACACTCATGAGTACTCACGTTCACACTCACGCCAACTCACCCTCATGAATGCTCACTCAGGTTCACACTCACGTCCACTCACACTCATGAGCACTCACTCACGTTCACACTCACGCCTACTCACACTCATGAGTGCTCACTCACGTTCACACTCACGTCCACTCACACTCATGAGCACTCACTCATACTCACACTCACAACGTTCAAATGAGTGTGAGTGAGTGTGAGTGAGTGCACTCATGAGTGAGTGTGCCGAGCTATGGTGATGAAGCAATTGGACGTATGCAACTGACGGCAGTAAAGTGCACAGAGAATATCCCTTTGCAACACGCTCTGTAATTTTGACTCTGACGTCTGCAGGAAGAAAGAATTCTGCGCCGTCCACAGGATTTAACGTCGCGGATGTTGGCCGTGCAAGAGCTTGTGCGCTTCTTGCGATCCGCCGACTTTCCTGAACGACTAAATATATTTGGAACGCCCGTCATGTGAGTGCTTTAATAGCGAAACTGTTGTTGTTCGCCGTAGTTTGTGTGGTGTCAACAGAAAAAAGTCACCGTGAACCGGCACGCGTTCCCTTCGTCCTTTTCTTAATCGTTCTCATCGTCGTCTTCATTTATTGCTTCGCTCCTAAAACACAAGCACCAATTTCTCCGGCGCGGGATGCAATGACTCAGATAGGCGAGAGGACCAGTACAGAGAAAGAGAAAGATATAAAACGAGAGGGATAAATTGAGAGAGAGAGAAAGCAAGGGAAATAAGGACACACAAAGAGAGAAATTCTAAGGGAAAAAATTTCTTCGCGAGGCGAGATATCGCGCGAGCGTTCCGTGCGGGAGGAGGTAGTGCCAAATATAGGCGACGAGTGACTAACGCACGTTCGGAACAAGCACGCCGACGACCGACATTCAAACTCCGAATTCGATGGCCGCTCATTCAGACCACTTCTCTGAGAAAGCAAGGATCAATAAGTAGGTACCGCACGTTGTGCAAGAAGGAGCGTGTGAGTGAAACCATCCAAGGGCAAACGATTCAATTCGTTTTGAAAACCCTTCTGCATAACGTGTGAGCACGACCTTGCAAGTTCACACCCTAGGTAATGTTTAGCTATAGCCCTTTTCACAATTTTTGAATGCGCCGACTCCTATGGCAGCAATTCTTTTGTAGACCTAAGCAAATAAAGCCAACAGGCGTGACACCTCTGCAGGGTGATGTTCAAATCTAAAAACTGCAAAGAGCCACGAGCCGGCAACTCGTGTGTCAACACCGATCCCTTCCCGAGTCGGCAAGATGCCGTTAACACATTGTTAACAATGGGCTGATATTTTGCGGTGGTTAGTTGCCTTGAAGTAATCAGAAAATCATCAACGTATCTAAAAACTTTCAAAATCTCCCCCCCCCCCCAACAAATGCTAGTGCAACGCACAGTCAATAGAACATAAAGACACATTGCACAACAGCTTTTCGCCTTTTAACGAGTACTTAAGACCTTGGTCATCTCCTTTACGTCACTTGCGAACGCCGATATAGACGCGCACGAAAAGTTAAGTGATGGTTCCTTAGCGTAAGTAGCAGGACTTGCGCAGCTGTTTATATATGCGGGAAGCTGAGTACCGAGGCATTGTATTTACATCGAGCCTAATTTCGAAGACTTTTGTAAACTACGTAACTGTAAATGATAGCCGTTATATTAAATATCCCAGAAGACATTTCAGGAAGGCGTAGGGGGAATTCAAAGTATTAAATGCGAAGCATTTCTTAGCGAACCAAAGGCACTTTGACCGTTTCTATCTATCTATCTATCTATCTATCTATCTACCCAGGCAGCACGCCGCCATTGGACCGATCTCGGCCCAACGTCGGCAAATGACGGCAGCGATATTGGCCCCACGTCGGCAAATCACGCTCGCGCTACTTTCACCCGTATTGGCCCGACGTTGGCTAGCCGCTGTTGGGCCGATGCGGGCTTGCCGGCTTAGGGCCGACGTGGGCTAGCCAGCGTCGGTCCGAGACGGGCCTGCCGTTATTCAGCCGATGATGGCAAGCCGTCATTGGGCCTATGTATGCTAGCCGATGCTGGCGTGGTGTCGGCCCCGCCGACGTCGGGTAGCCGCCGGCGTGACCGTTTACACCCGTTATTATGTTTTAGCAGTGGTGGCTTACCGTGCGTTAAGTACGGTAGTACTGTACCGTCGTGGTCTGCACCTAGTATATATGGGGACACCGGCGGTAGTTGCTGGAAGCGTAAAGTAACTTGATCAGGCAGGCTGATACACGTGTTATAAAGTAAAATGGCTGCGTGCCGACCACGGCAGCTCGGTATTACTGTGGTTACTGCACTGTAAATCAGCAGCGCTAAAATAGACTATTCGCGGCCCAACGGCATTCATCGGCTACCATTGGTGCCATATTCAAAAAATGCTGCCTAATTAGAACGACTGCTCCACTGATGTCTTAGTGTGCGATTAAGACCCACAATTCTGTCGAACCGTGCAAGGCCGAGAACGAAAGTCAATATTGTCTCTAACACAACTAAATTGATGAAAGGCCTGCTGCACCAACTACGCATGCGTCTGAGAAATTAAGGAGCAACACATCTGCAATGTGATAAACACAAATTTATTCACAGGTATGAGCACACGCCAGCAGTTCCGGAATAATTATGCCATAAAGGAATATCTAAACATTTATAGATACCGTAGCCAACATCTAAAACAACCCCACAGCCACCGTATTCCTCCAAAAAAGCAGGACAATCCTAATCGAGAATGGGGCCAGGCGCAAAATCATAGGCGTGAGCAGGGTTCCCCATCAGAGGGGGGGGGGGGGGGCGAAGGTTAATCGCGGCGCCCCTCCCCCCTCCCTATTAGGTCAATGTGTTTGGCAGACCTTGCGCCCACCTCTTCTTAGGTGACTACGGGGGCCGGCCGCCCCCCTGCCCCACTGTACGCACGCCTATGCGTAGAGTTACAATCTCATCAACGTTATGCGTGGTACATTCACTATAAATATTGAAAGAACTAGAACGCGCAAAAATAGGAATAAGGATTAACGAAGAATATCTTAGCTACTTGCGTTTTGCGGACATATATCGCGCTTTTCAGTAACGACGGTGCCGAATCACGAAAAAAATTCTGGAGATGTAAACGAAAGCAGCATTAAAGTAGGATTAAAGACGGACCCGAAGAAAAGAAAGATAATGTTAGGCGGCTTGTCGGAAAAGCGAGATTAAGAGTGGCAACTAGACTAGAAGATTGTAATTTAAAGATTGTGCAACGCGTGAGCTAATTAGGAGCAGAGGAGCACCCCCCCCCCCCCTCGACCTTTATTAAATTCACCAAGGAACGGTAGGCATTCGCAACACATGACTGGCAATTAAATTAGCGTTATCCTATAAGCGGAAATTGCAATTTTTCAGTGATAACTTAAGGGCGAAAAAGATGGATAAACTGCTGCACGCGACGCGAAAAACATTGCGAGCGGTACAACAAGATCCCATGAACTCTACATCTAAACAAGATAGACACGCACGCATTCCTAATCTAAAGGTAAGATTGTAACAGAAAGGAATCGTGCATAAAAACCACTCACGTGTGCCCGTTGGATCGCTAAAAACACGAGCGAATAAAAAATGCAAGCGCACCATATCAGAACACACAAAACACGATGGTCAATAGAAAATACGCGATAAGAAGAGAACAAAAATCTGATGACACGTAACAGTAGTCAACACGTGGCCTTATATGAGGTGAGCGAGTTCAACATGGAAGCAGGGGGCCACTGGTTTCTCGCTGCGGTGATCTCTGCCGAAAACAATGTCGGAATCCTGCCGCGTATCCGTCTCGTGCACGATTTTGACTTTCCACCACACATGTCCACACACCGCACTTCTTGAAGAATTCTGCTGGTCGGAGTGAAAAAAACCTGCTCCCGCAGCTACGATTGTCCCTCCATCTGGACGGCTACCCTACCCTGCCTGCTCAAGCGAGTTTCGCGACAATGACGCTGAACGAGAGGAAGGGCGGGAGGGTGGGGGGGGGGGGGAGTAGAGGTTGAAGAAGACGAAAAAAAAAAGTCGAATTCTCCCTTCTTGAAAGCACGGCTCAGCCTACCACAATGGTGTGCGATCCCCCCAGCATATCTGTGGGCATGCCGTTTGAGAAAGGCGTTCGTCGAATTTTCGATGCATCACTTGTTGCCACATGTCGCTACATGAAAACGTACACCACGTTGGAGCCGCATTTTTCATCGTATTTCACGTGCCATAATAATAATTTTATGCGACTGTTTCTGGAAGCACGTGGGAAGCAATCATTGAGCGAGATTTTTACTTGAAAAAGATATGTATGTCACAAAATGGACGGCAACGAAGTGCAAATACGAACTGACAAACGCGTGGCAAACACGTGTTTGTCAGTTCGTTAAAGTTGGTCAGCGGGCTAGTTGATTTGGAAACATTCAAACGACAAAACGTGTCTTCACTTCGTCCGGTCTTTTTTGCACCATACCTATTTTTCTCAAGTAATGAACCAACTAGCTCAGCAACACGCCTTGCTGAGCTTTTTACTATTTTCATAAAGTAAAATTATGTGACATCACTGAAGCAAATGCGCTTGTTACGCTTGACCCAAACACGCGCGTGAGTAAATATGTGTAAACACAGAGATCGGAAACTGTCCGTGTAGTATATGAGCGCTCGCGCCACACATTCAGCGGCTGAAAGGATATAGCGCTGTAAATATGATGACAGGCTCGATTTATGCAGAGAATTAGTATTCACATAAAACTTCTTCCGCTAAAAGCATTCGTTCGGTAATGTTTGGGTGAATTTTGATGCTGGATACATTAGTCAAGTCGGCCGACCAGTAGCAAACACATTTACAAAACAAAAGTACTTCGAATTCGGCCCATGAAGTTAATGGTATGTGTTATAACGTTTCAACATTTTTTGATAGCGTTGAACAGCTGGTCAACGAAGTGGCCATTTAATTTGAGTCAGTTATTCTTCTAAAGACCACCTTTTTTTGGTAGAAAAGTGACTGTGCTAGTGATAGTTGTTAGTCATTGTCATAGCAGAAACTAATAAGAGAATGCAAGCTATTCAGTCGGCGATACTTCGCGCCCCGAGTCGTACGTGCGGCATTAGCACGGTACAATATTTGAACTTTGTTATTTGTGCTAGTACAGCAATTCATGTAGCGGCATTCTGCAGCTTAAGCTACAAATATTCAAGTGCCTAATGCCCTATTGCATTACGATTGTATCCTAGGCGGGCGAGCTGCCGGGCTCCTTCGGCGGGCTGAAGGTAGAGCGCAACGTCGAGGTTATTCTCGTCACCGACGGCCGGCAACACGGCGTCCAGCGTCGTTGAGGGGCCTCCGTGAACTACTTTGAACGGCGTGATATGTGCGCCGTTTCTTACGCTGCCTTGTTAACTTCAGGTTAAGCGCGGAAGATATTATGGCGTCCCATGTCATGTGTTCGACGTACAGTACATTGCCAGCATGTCGGCGAGGGTTTCATTTAGCCGCTCGGTGAGGCCATTCGCCTACGGGTGATGTCCGTCGGTGACTTGTGTGGCTCTATTTCAAGATGGTTTGCGTTAGCTCTGCCGTAAAAGCCGTACCTCTGTCGGTGACGAGGACTTTTGGAGCGACGCAGGAGGACGTTCTCAACAGGGCATTTATAACTGTCTGAAGGGAGACAAGAAAGTTCCAACGTCGTCGATAAGCCATCGGCTCCGCCGATGTCAGCTCAAGCACGGCAGAATGACGGCATGCTCAGCCCGATGTTGCCGGTGAAAACCATCGGCTCGGCCGATGTCGGCGAAAGTACGGCAAAACGGTGGCTAACTCGGCCCAATGTTGCCGGTGAAAGCCATCGGCTAAGCCGATATCGGTGGAAGAACAGCAAAACGCCGGCAAACTCGGCCCAATGTTGCCGGTGAAAGAAATCGGCTAAACCGATATCGGGGGAAAGACGGCAGAACGCCGGAGAACTTGGCCCAATGTTGCCGGTGAAAGCCCAACATCGGCTGAAAGGCGGCAAAGTCGGCCCAGTTTTGCCGGCGAAAGTGAACGGCACCGCCGATATCAGCGCCAGGCTGGCAACGCTGGCCCGAGGTGGGGCCGCGCACAGCCGCCGTAAAACCAATATCGGCCCGACGTTGTGTGCTGCCTGGGTATCTATCTATCTATCTATCTATCTATCTATCTATCTATCTATCTATCTATCTATCTATCTATCTATCTATCTATCTATCTATCTATCTGTCTGTCTGTCTGTCTGTCTGTTATTCCAAATCAAGGCATGAAAACAAGGTATCTATCTATCTATCTATCTATCTATCTATCTATCTATCTATCTATCTATCTATCTATCTATCTATCTTAGCCGCCTAGCTCTGGGCTACCTCATAGTCGTCTCTCAACTCGTAATTTACCAAAATAGGCATAGGGGGACGTGAGTGTATGACGAAATCGACTAGCAGGTCATGGCGTGAATATTACTTATCTGTCGTATACGTCATAAAACACTTTTCGCTAATCATGTGTGTCACATACCCGCATAACCCATCCCCGTGGTATACAGGTATGCGCCACAGGTGATACCCAGGGACAGCGAAAATAGACCTTAAAAATGTTAACGCGGAAGCGTTACGGAGCCTGTGTGGCAGAAAATCTGGTATTGGCTCTGACGGCGTTCCCTATCAGTAAACTACCCGATGAAAGCAAAATAAAAAAAGAATTGGTTAAGTTTGCACTAAGGCGTGCAGAGCTTGGCGAAGCGAAGCACGGGCCCGTCGCCACTCGTACTCCCCGTCGACCGACACGTCTAGCTTCGAGATGCGCGGCTTTCTTTTCGGGAGTACGCACTTTCTCAGGACGCCCCATGGTTGCCTCGGCACGATCGGGCGCGGCCAGGCTGTGAAATGTAGAGCGGAGGTTGCGCGCGATGTCTCCGTCGGTGGGCGTGGCTTGGCCAGGTGGTGCGGTATCTGGTCGCGATGTTTGCTTCCTCTTTCTTCCTATCTTATTTTCTGTCTCTTTGAGCCCATGGTTTCAAGCCGCCATGGGGCGCTATCTGCGTCGTCTCAATCGGTGGCTATGCCCGGCGGTCTCTATCGCAGAGCGCGTGCTGTGCTCGGCGGTTGATAGCAACGACGCGTCGAGTTTTTCGCAACACCACTGGCGTCTTTACGGTGTGAACAGCAGCTTCGCTATTAAAATCGGCAGATCCCACGAATTGTGGGAATCGGTTTCATGCGAAGCAGTCAGCGAGTAGCCATCTATACTGCATATTGTGGATTTGAGCCAAGTGGTTTCACGGTGGATCGACGTGTTTTACAGCGAAAGCTGTTATGAGATCATTTCAACGGCCGTTTTTGGTGGCGTAGTTGTCCGCCGCCGCCGCCGCCGCCGGTGTTCGTAACCACTATCGCTCGAAATAAGAAAAAAAACGAAATAAGAAAAAATTTCCAGGATGGAACGGGGTTCGAGCCTGGGTCCTCTGCGTAGGACCCCAGTGTTGTACCTCTGAGCCATGCCGGTGCTTGGAACTGCCTTGCAAAACGACGCTATACAGGCCTCATGTCCAGAAGGAACCACATTAAGATATGTAATTTAGTGTGGTAGAAGAGTGAAATTACAACCACGCACCACACAACGCGAATTCTGTAACCAGGCGTCAAACAATGCCAATTGCGCAACGAGTGGGCTGTTGGATGCTTCCACCCACTACAAGGGGCTCTGCAATAATTCTTCATCGTCATCAAGCACAACACCAACAAAGTGCACATGATGCCTTGCATGTTTTTAGCGGGTACCACGGCTCTCCGTTGAATGACGAAAAATGGCATAGTGGCTGCTGCCCTACTTCACAGAAATTATTATTTATAGCGTAGTGGGTTCCTCGCAAGTGCACTTGCATTGGTTGCCAAGGAAGCCCATGAGCCCATCATCCATTTCCTCAGGGTCTCAACAAAGTTCTTCCCCCCTCTCTCTGTCTCTCTTTCTCACGTCAATGTATGTTATATTGCATAGCGGGAGAGGTAAATAGCGACCGGGCGTCACACAATGCGAATTACGTAATTGGTGAGCCGTTCAAAGCTTCCAGCCCATTACAAAGAGCTGAGCCACAATTCTTCATCGTCATCAGTCGTCACGTAAGCATTTCCATTTCACAGAAATTATGATGATTTATAGCGTAGTGGGTTCCTCGCAAGTGCACTTGCATTGGTTGCCAAGGTAGCCCATAAGCCCATCATCCATTCCCTCATGGTCTCATAAAGTTCTTCCCCCTTCTCTCTGTCTCTCTTTCTCACGTCAATGTATCTTATATTGCATGGTGGGAGAGTTAAATAGCGACCGGGCGTCACACAATGCGAATTACGTAACTGCTGAGCCGTTTAAACCTTCCAGCCCATTACAAAGAGCTGAGCCACAATTCTTCATCGTCATCAGTCGTCACGTAAGCATTTCCATTTCACAGAAATTATGATGATTTATAGCGTAGTGGGTTCCTCGCAAGTGCACTTGCATTGGTTGCCAAGGTAGCCCATAAGCCCATCATCCATTCCCTCATGGTCTCATAAAGTTCTTCCCCCTTCTCTCTGTCTCTCTTTCTCACGTCAATGTATCTTATATTGCATGGTAGGAGAGTGAAATAGCGACCGGGCGTCACACAATGCGAATTACGTAACTGGTGAGCCGTTTAAACCTTCCAACCCATTACAAAGAGCTGAGCCACAATTCTTCATCGCCATCAGTCGTCACATAAACAAAGTGCACACAATACCTTACATGTGTGTAGCTGGAACCTCGCTTCTGCGCACAATGACGAATAATCGCGTTGTAGGTGCTTCCCAATTTCACAAATATTCTGATTTATGGCGTAGTGGATACGTTCTTAGTGTACTTGTATTAGTAGCCCCAAGAGAGTTTACAACGGGCTCTAGAAATGCCGCTCTTCCAGCTTTCGCTGTGACTGTGCTGCGCTTTCCGCGCAGGCCTGGCAGTTTTTTGTAAATAGAGGAGCTGTATGCACATTGTGGGCTTACCGAAAGCTCGTCGACAACACGGTCGTTTGAAGGCTAACTCATGTTCAGACGTAACGCCAGCGCTCACGTTAGAACACATGCGTCAGTTTTATCGAAACGAAGTGTGTGCTGCGGTGCGATGATGTGAATAGACAGTAATAGGTGCCAGGTTTGCGAGCCAGCGCCCAGTGGACGAGCGGAGAGGCGAAGTGCGTATGCGCGGTACGATGCGAAAGCCGGCATCTTAACGGAACGAGCCGCTCGCCCACTCATTTCGTCTCCTCGGCGAAGCGTGTGCAGCGGACGAGCGTGCGAGCGTTTTCCAAGATGGCAGCCCCAACACAAGTGACGTCTGCATGGCGTCGGCGGCAACGCCACTGAATATAATACAATCTAGCAAAAACATCTTTTGCAATATTCTTTAACATAGTAGCTTCAATTTTATTCGGCAGGTGACGAAGCAAAGCCTCTGCTAGATCGACAGTTACTTCAACCTCGTTCAACAGGTGGCGCGGCAGTGCACTCCGCTGCCGAGCCGTCGATGGGGAGAGTCTGGCGAATGGGCGGGGCAGTGACGTCGCGGCGCGGCGATGACGCTATTCACGTCACCGCCACCCCTCCGCTCCGGCGGCGTCCGCCATATATAGTCTTTCCGCGCAACGGGCGCACGGCTGAGGCTATGTACGCGCTGCTCATTTGTGAAATCTAGCGCTCCTAAACAAATTGCGAAAGCGAAATTGTGCAAGAACATTGGTACATAAATTTAATGAAGAATATGCAGTCCAAATTGTCCAAATTGTCCAAAACGTGTCCAAATTATCGTGAAACTGAGTTGTGCACGCCGATTCGAGTACACGACGTTCTACGATACGCGCTGTGCTTTTAGGGCGCAGCTCTTGGGCGTCTGTTCCTGCGTTGTTCGGCATCGCCGTTGTCGTCTTAGGCGTAACCGATAGAGCGAATGAGGATGAAAGACAGCGAACGCGGAGTCTGTCGATATCACGAGCCAGTGGCATCTAACATCGCTTTCTTCCTCTGTCACGCGCGCTCGCCCTTCGGTCGGAGCTCGTGCGCAGGAAGGGCTGGCGGGTGCGCTGCGACTGTCTCGCTTGTCGTGACGGGGATGTTGATGTCAGCGTTTCGCTTGGTTCGCGACGCCTGCAATGCACAGAGTGGTGTGCGTAGCACTCGAGAACTGGTAGGTTCTGTGGCGATATGTAGCGAATGTTCCACTGCCGATAGCGAGAACTTCAAAGACAGTTGGCGTTGCCTCAAAACAAGGCTGCGCTCAGAATTCGCATGAGGGAGTATCTTTATCATCGGTGAGTTTTCGTGCTATGAAGACGTGTGGGTTTGCGTCTATTTTGATTTGTTTTCTTGATTATTTTCTTTGAAGCTTAGGTTCACTAATGACGACGCTTGCAATGTTTCTGACGCTGAAGATGTTTAGTACGGTTCGGCTGGCGCTTCTATGCACAGTGATCTCGTGAGAAGTTTTTGGACCCTGCGACGATGGTCGCTCCGAAGTTAGAGTTGAACCGTTGAGTGTACTATATATAACATTGATTTCTTTATTTGCTTCGGGAGCTGAGTACCGGCGATTGCGCAAGATCACTGAAGTCAGAAATCGGATCTCCCATACTCGCGCTTTCAACAGTATGGAGGTGTTCATGCAAGCGGAATTTGCGCTGTTTAATGTAATGGTCATTAAAACATTGCTTTTAGGGCGAACGCCTTAGATGCCTCATGAAACGCGCGAATTGACTGGAGGCCCGAGGCTTCGGCACCAACACGAGTGAGGCAAAAATCCTGTGATGACGTAACAAGGACGACGTAGATAGCTCAAATTTGTGACGTGTCAACGACGTCATGCTGACGTCGGATTACGTTACGTCATCTGATATTGTCATCATATGACATCAGCGCTTTGGACAGCCTCCGTGATCGGTCTACAGATCACGGAAGCAAAGACCAGGTAAGGTGATGAAAGCTTACAACGCCTCCGATCCTGGAGGCATTAAAGATCATGTGGTGACGTCACCAGGACGTCATAGATAGCCTAAATTTGTGACGTGACAGTGACGTCATGTTGACGTCAGATTACGTTACGTCATCTGATAACTTCATCACATGACATCGGCGCTTTGCACAGCCTCTGTGATCGGCCCACCAATCATGGAGGCAATGCAAGACCCGGGGACGCGCAGAGAGCTTGCAATGCCTCCGATCTTGGAGGCGTTGCAATCGTGTGATGACGTCATCGCGTTAAGTCACGTTCTTCGACGTGATCATGACGTCACAAGCTTTGGTCGTATGGTGATAAAAGAATTTTTCATATCCCTCCTGTTGACGTCGCCGACGCGGGACGCCGACGCCGCGGACACCGGCTGTCAATTTTTGCGTTTGCTGAGGCATCTAAGGTTTTCGCCAGAGCAGGTGCGGGGCCATTAGAAGGCGAGTGGTAAATGAAGACAATACATCGTTCTGCTCGTCTGTGATAGTAGACATCCTGTCGGTTTACTTTAGAAAATCATTTTTCTGCTCAAATTCTCCGTGACCTATACTTCCTAATCACAAAACTTCTTCGAGCACATCCATGAGGGCCCCTTGCTATAGTAGAAAAGCTTTCTGCACGAGCACAGACATCATGCACTATATGTGCATGACTAAGAAGCGCAAGGCACATTCGCTTAACACAGCGGCACCCATTATTTACAAGCAGGAATTAAGCGTGAACCTGGTAGCATGTACAAAAGCGGCAACACAGCGGTAAATGACACCATAGGCTGAGAGTCAGAGAACCGCAGACCACATAACTTGCCAGAAACACATACCGATAACCGCCGCAGCTGACGCGCGGCGGCACTAACCTGGGGTATCGAAATAAATCTTCCCGTCACAATATCACGGTAACATCCCAAGCTCGTGCTCTAAAGCGCGATAAATTACATAAACACAACACATCACGCTTGACAATTATAGCGTGACCTCTGCAAAATTTCAGTCTGCCCAAGAGTTCGAAGCGCGAACCATAAAACTCCTTTTTTTCAGCGAGACAAAACGATTTTTAAACTTTGTGCGCCTGAAAGGGCCCCATTGCACAACGAATGAAAAGTTTATGTTATTGGTACGCTGTTTACAATACCAGCAATATTCAAGCGAAATACTTAAGTACGTCACTCGCATAACACGGAGTAGTCGGTCGGGGTCCATTTGCTGCGTCTGATGTTTCTAATGCAAAGGCGTCGTCGCTACTTTTCCTTTGGAAACCTAAAAAAAGCGGAAATCCTGCGCGCTGCTGTTTGAGCAGTCAACCACCGCGCAACAACAGCCCATCGCACGCAACAAATTGACGCATGAATACGCGCGCGAAACCACACGCGGCTTCGCGCACGCTTCGCAACCTACGCGCGCTCCTCAGTAATCGTGCGAACGCGGCGCGCCGGCGCCTCGCCGTCGCTGCTCTGCCAGACTCCGCACCGCGCCAGTCGCGCTACCGCCCGCGGCCGCCGGCGAGGAGAGCGGGTTTACGTCACGAGAAGAGGGAGGCGCTGGGGCGGGGCGCGAAGAGCGGCGAGATGAAAGCATCGCCAAACTCTCCCGAAGGGTATATATGGCTCTGCTCCGCTGTAAACCTTATCTTATTCAGGGGCTTTGCTTCGCTGAAACAAGCAGGGCGTCGCTCAGCTGTCGCTCTTCCTTTCGTGCTGCGCTCCGCTGCCCTCTCCGCTCGCCCGCCCGCAAGTGCGCTTATACTATTTAATTCTCAGTGCTGTTTTCTGAGACCCGGCGCCGACGCTCATGTTCGTTCATCTTTATATTTTATTTGAAAGCATGATTTAGTTTCTAAAGAATTAAAAATAGCATCTTTATAGAAATAAATGTCTGCCACCATAGGAAGGTGTGTAACATTCCTTATAATTTTGGGGCATTTACGCCACTGACAACCTCGCTGATGATTGGAGCCGCAATAGTAAACCTTTTACTTTACCTTCGTCCAGTTCCACCGCCATAATTTCTCTATCCAACTGGGCTTATACATAGAGTGCTCAGCACTTACCAAACGCTTCTGGGCACTCAGTAACTAAAGCTGTGTTTAGTACACTATGTTAATGAATTAAAGTACTAGGTACCCTGCTATGATTGCTACCAGGAACGCGCCCACTGCCCATTGGAGCCAAAATAGTAAACGTTATAGTTTATGTTTCTCCTGTTTTACCGCCATAGTTTCCTAACCAAATCATGCGGCATCTCACGATCAACGCCGTTGACATTTTTCTAAAACGCGACACCGATGCTGGATGAAGAACCCTTATGTCAAAACATTGCCTCTTTTAGCAAAGTGTCTTATTAGGTTCCCCTCGCAGTAAATATTTCTTCCTTTGTCCATGCACAGAGCTACAGCTTACAGCAAGCGGTAGACTTCACTTTCATTGAGAGTCATAACGTCCGATGCAGATGGCTAATTAAATGTATTCTCAAGAATCGCCGACAACGTATACGGCTGCAGACGCAAAGGGGTCGCATTCCTACTTAACTAGAATGTTTATACAATGAAAGAAAATTTTATAACCCGTAGGCGCACGTACCGCTGTGGCACACACATCCCTACGCACACAAATTACTAGAACGTGTCGCTCGTTCAATACAACACGATCAGTATAAATAAAATGAGACACGACAGAACCAGATGTCATGCCTGGTTAAGCCTATATATGGGACTTTCGTGAAAAAGTGGACATCAGTTATTGTCCCGGGAGCAGGTGGCGATTTGCGGTGCTGCTGACATCGGTAAACCATTGCCTCGAACGCCGACGTAGCTTGCCAGCGCCCATAACTCAAGATATCAAAGTAGTGCTAGACTTGAAATTCACGCTAAGCAAGCATGACTTAACTATTATTAGGACCATTTCGAAGTTGGCATGGGCCGTAAAGAGAGAAATTGATAGAGTTATTAGTGAGATTTGTCTGAGAAGGGTTGAGTACCGGAAGAAAGCCTTGTTAAATCTATCTATCTATCTATCTATCTATCTATCTATCTATCTATCTATCTATCTATCTATCTATCTATCTATCTATCTATCTATCTATCTATCTATCTTAACGCCGACCGCATAGCAGTTACGTTGCGCGAAATCGCTTTATGTTTCCACGTATCAGGGCACGCTCAACGCGAATAGTGACCGTTGGCGGCGTCATTGTGAGCGATGCAAAATGTATCGCGACGTGATGACGTCCCGATGGGACGTTGTCATGACTTCAAACATCGCGAAAACGTGCCACGTGATCATGACCCCTCTGTTACATCACATCATTACGCCATCACGCGGGATCGTCACTTGGTCAAAGGTGCGCTGATCATAGAGGCAGTGCAAAATCAGGTGAGGGGCAGAAAGCTTGCAATGCCTCTGATTTTGGAGGCGCTGCAAAATCACGTTAGGTGCAGAAAGTTTTCGAAGAGGGGACTGAAAAGGCCGATCACACAGTAGAATTAACTGATAACGTCGAGGTCATCTAATCTGTACACTCACAGTGCGGCTGGTTATGACTTGCAACAACTCCGGTTCCTCATTTAACAAATTATGCAATAATAATTATTAAAGTTTACCGCCCTAAAACTACGACATGATTATGAGCGACGCCGTATCGGAGGGCTCCGGAAATTTCGACCACCTGAGCTTCTTTAACGTGCACCTAAATGTAATTCACAGGCTACAGGCATTTTCGCCTCCATCGAAAATGCGGCAGCCGCAGCCAGGATACGATCCCGCGAACTTGGGGTCAGTACTCGAGCACCACAACCACTAGACTCATTGTTCCTTTCCACGTCATCAATCATGTTGCTTGCAGGGCCTTCCCCCTTTTCCAATTCTCGATCAGACGTAACAAGTTCGGTTGTACTGACGTCACCCTCGGCACTCTTCGTTCTGGTTGTTGTTCTTGTTTTTGTTGTTCAAAACCAACAAAACACTTGCAAGAACTAGTAGGCACGAGCGAAACGCTGGCTTTCAAATTAAATTTTATTACGACGGTACTCATCTTAGATGCATAGAGAAAAAAACCATAAAACGCCTTAATATATCCGCCGTTGTTGCAGAACGCTCAGGCGTGCTTCGTGGAGTTCGCAATCTCCATTTTGGTGAGAGAGACAGATGCTACAGTGACGCAGTCACTGCGGGATCGCCCCACTTCCTCAGCTGATAATTTGGGCTGTAGTCTTAACCACGTTGAACCAGCTAGCGCAAGTTTCAACCTTACTAAGTTTTTGTTGTTTGTTGTTGTTGAGCTGGTTCTCCCTGTCTTCGTTAACGTCGCAAAGGTGCCGCATAGAGCTCGACCCAGCGTCCGGACTGTCGGCCCGCATACTCCTGCTTCTCCAGTGGAGGAGAGACGCGTCGAGAGACTCTCCTGACTTGATGCCACTGTCGCTTCGTCAGACGTTCGCCTCCTACTACCAGAATCAGGGAGACTTCAGCGTTCTGTTTCCGGGTCACTACGTCTTCAGCGCGCACCGCGAGACGCAAGCCCTGGGAGACAGCGTCGCATACCGAGTCGTCAAGGTTCGCCATACTGCAGGTGGTCGCAGAGCACTGCTGCACCTCAGGAACTATAATGTAATGTCAGGATAATGGCGCTGCAAAATACAAACAGTTGAAAATCGATCTAACGATCTAAAGCTCCAATTATCTCGCCACATTGGAAAATTCGCAAAATCGAGATACCGGTTCCTCGGTTCGCCGAAATTCAAAATTGTAATGCAGTGTCACTTCTCCCGTTAATCGGGTTGGCATTCGCCGGGCGGATTCTAAGGGCTGGCGTCACGGCCCTCCGAAAACGCACCACGAAAACGCGGCCAATTTAGAGTTGGTCCTTTGGTGCGCCAGCCAATGCCGGTTGTGGTTCAAAGACCGAGTCAGAGCCGAGAGTCGATAACACGAACGAAAACGAAATATATTCTCAGTTAGGCAATACAAATAACACCAACACATGCACACTCGGCTGGTACCAGTTACAACTCACAATATAATTCAGATGGTGTTTACACAACGGGAGCTAAACAAACAGATCACACGCTACGAATGCAATCGCATGCATTACAACTATTCAACGACTGTTAAAGTCCTGAATAAACAATAGCGTATCCAGTCCACAATACTTGGACGGTAATCGAATGCTTCTCTTCAAGGAAACACTCACGCCAGCTCCAGCGTTGATCGTCGTAGCACAACCGTCGTCGTGACTTGTCACAGCTCACACGGCGTCGTCATTGGATTCTTCCAGATCGACGATCGACTGACCGCACACCATCATAAACACGTCTTCTTGGGCTAATGGAGCCACACTTAGCATAACTTCACCATCACCGGGCCACTCCTTCACTGACTTCTCGACTGCTGTCTGACTCCCTGACCGTCGTCGCTTGCACGCTTTGATCCCTTCTCCCCCGGTTTCTAGAAGCGTCGGGAGGGTTCTTTGGCGTGCAGTACAGCTAAGCCTGGGGAAAGGGCGAGAGCTTTCTCGTAGGTTCGAATCGCGGCGGCATCATCGGCGATGAGTCACCCTTTCCTTCTAGAAGCGTCCAGGCTTTACCAGGCGTTTGATCGCATTGTCTGTGTCTGGCTGCAGTGGGTGAGGAGGGTGCGGCGCGCTGGCGTCTTTTGATGCTTGTTTTTTCGTCGTTCCCGCTTCTTCGGCGCGCGACTCGCGCCGTTCTGTCGCGAAGCCGTTTGAAAGCGGCCACGCGGGGGCTTTATAACGCGATCGTTTGTGACATGCAGCGACACCCGAAAAACGCCAGCGCGGCATAGTATCTGCGAATAACCCACGCGTGTGAAAAATCTGCGAAAGTGACCTGGACCTACAGCATCCCATGTCCGGGCGATACAGGCTACGTTGACGGTTGCGTATATAAAGCTATGACAATCTGCCGAAATCTAAAGAGGCGGAGAACGAATTCAGTGATTGTACGAGGAGGCCGAGCAAACAAATTGCGTGGAGGCGATCACTGTCATGTGTCACATAAAGCTTCAAATAGCGTAAGTAATCGATAGGGGCATCATTTACAGGGACAATAATGAAACCACCGCAGCCCCAAAGCCATCTGGTACGTAAGAGCGCTGCCGACTGTTGAGTCCGTTCTTCCGTGCATGGAGGCGGCATGCAAACTCGTCAAAGTAAAGCTAGGGCCGTAACTGTGGCGAATAAATTATTTAACGCGATAGCGTCAGAGCATACACTCGAAGGAAAACCCGTCTGTGTTCGGAAGAAATCACCGCTTTTTAAATTGAAGGCAAACGATTCGAAAGAAATCATCCCTCTTACTGATTTCTTGCATGAAAAACTTCGTAAATCAATTTTGGTTCCTAGTTAGTTTCGTTAATTCGGGTTGATGACAACATTCAACCGGTACATGCCGGAGAATTGAGATTTCTTCGTTAAATCGAGAACTTCATAAAATGGGATTGCTTTAGATCGAGTTTTAACTGTACATGTCATGAACATTTTGATAACGCCGGTGTTCGAAACGGGTGAAAGTATTAACCGGTCAGTGGTCAAGAGGAACAGATTTCCAAAACATGGGTGTGGCAGTCTCTTATTCAGCCTAGTAAGTTGTGAAGGTGAACACATGCCAACCAGTCAATTTATTTATTTTGCCGCGCTAAAAGAAATGTATAGAGTATTTGGTGGAAGAGTCGAAGGGAAGGAACCTTATTAAAACTGAAGTCATAGGAGGCACAGGATGTGAAGTCGTATGGTGCAACTCTATGGCGTGAACCATGGGCGTAGCCAAGGGGGGGGGGGGGGGTTGGGAGGGTTCAAACCCCCCCGAAATTTTTCAGTTTTGCTTGCGTATATAGGCACGCACACATACAAACGCACGCACGAACATAAAGTATGGTTGAACCCCCCCCGAAAAAAATTTCTGGCTACGCCCCTGGCGTGAACTGATGTGTATGTAATGGAGTGCGAGAAGGATGCGCATGCGCAGCAGAGGCAAGGAGGAGCAGGGAAAGTGAAAAACCTAAATTTGTTCAAGGAAAGAAAAAGAGTGAAGGAAATTTATTACATTGTGCCAGCCACAGAGAGCGCCTCATTGCGCTCCGTGATTCCCATGTGGTCATTCGTTTCGCATTATGAGCTCCACGGTAGCTATATTCACTTGCAAATGGTGAGCCCTTCTATTACACTAACGTACGGCGAGGTCAGTATTCTTATTGTGATTTATTACTTACTGATACTCGCAACCTCACAATGTGTCGTCACATACGTGGAATGAATACAGTCCAAAACAACAGTGAGCGTCAAAATGTGTTGAAATGATGTTGAAATAAAACACTACAGACCAACGTTACTAGAACAAACTCAGTTTCAAAGCTCCGTATCTCCGCCAGCGGAGGAGGGTGGTCCGAACGGCGGTCGCGAGAACTAGCGGCGCTGCAGTTCCGTCTTGCGCCACTATCGGCGCGTCGTCTGCTGCCACGGCACACGCTGCGGTCCGCTGCGCAGTTGCCGCGAGCAACTGCGCGGCAACTTTCTTATTGTACGAGTTAGGTGGATACTTAGGTGGATATGCATAAGGTCGTCTGTATGCATTGGCCCGCGTGCGTTGTTCATTGATTGGCTAAGAATCGATGTTCGGTCTATATTGCCACGCCCACTTCTTGTTTTATTTTGATGTATTCGGGTTTGACCAGGAAGGACGGTTATCAACGCTCGACGCTTTCCGCGAAGCAGTGTTCGAGAAGCTTCGCGATTGTAATAGATCGTTTTGGTAAGATTGCGCGCTGCACGCGAATGTTCCAGCTTTGTCGAGAGAGAACGCCGCCACCAGCGATATCGCTGGAAAGTTCGATAGCACCTGTATAAAAGCCGACGCGCTTGACCGCTTGTCAGTTGATCGACGGTCGACGCTCTGTTCGCCGCTATCAGTGTATTGCTGTAGTTTGACTTTCAGTTTCCCGGCCACAAGTTCGGCCAAATAAAGAGTTTTATCTCGGACCTCCTGACTGCTGCCTTCGTCGACGTCACGACCCTGTGACAATATTTGAGCTGTCTACATTGCGCTTAACTTCCAAGCATAGGAGTTTCTAAGCGAATGAGGGTTTTCAGAGTAATTTTTATAACTACCACTACAATTTCAGCCGCTGCCGTCTTATCTAGACTAAGAACAACCCAGCACGTTTGTAAAAGCCTTTATAGTGCACAAAGAAGCGTACTTCCTCAAGATACAAAAACGTTCTAGAAAAACAGTACTCATGTTCCCACATTTTATTGAAAAAAACTTTCTCGAAAAACATCACCAATGCTTTGCAATGTTTACAAGACACGTTTTCGCGACGGTTAAAGGGATACTGACCCAAAATCGGAAAATTTTACGAGAACTCGGTAAATGAAATCTCAGTGTGCGATTACATCGAATAGATGTCGTCTCTGAGCAATTTTTTCAGCGGATAGTTGTATTTTCGGTGTCTCATCTTTCTACGTCGCATCCTTCTACGGTGCCTTAAACAATTCGAACAGAACGGCCGTGATGTGAGCACCGAGCAGTTATTCGCGCGTACTCTGTCGCTAGAAGAGTCGTCAGTATTCAACTTCAGTTTTTCAACTTCACCGAGCAGATGTTCCATGCCCGCAGCACTTTACACTGTACGACAGCCGTTTGCGTTTCGTGCTGTAGCCGTTAACTACGCATTTAAACCGCTCGTCAACTACAATTATCTTTTGCACAAGTAAGTCTCCGTTCCCGAAGCAAAGTGTGGGATTGGGCTAGTTGGTATTCCATTATTAAACTGCTCAGCGCAAAAAAATTTTACACGGTACACATAGAAAAGACGAGGACCAGCGCTGGTCCTCGTCTTTTCTATGTGTACCGTGTCAAAGTTTTGCGCTGAGCAGCCCGTTCCCGAGCCGGCGAGTGTGAAATATTCCGCACATCTTGTTCAATACCTCGTCGTAAAATCTCTCGAAAATCCACTGCTTTGAAGGCATAGCGACAGCTGACAACTGATCGAATGTTAGTGTGATGCAACTCTCAGTCTCGGTACCGTATATAGGTAATCGCCTGCATTTCGTTTTGGTGTTCTATTTCTGGCGGCTCCTCCAAACTGGGCACTGGGCTTTCGCGGGACGCCGTGCGTTTTGTGGGGGATTTGCGCCTAAACCCCGAACATTTTGGCTTTGAAATGTGGGGTGGAAGTGCTGGGAACAAGCGCGGCACGGCACCTGGCGCGAGTTCCCACTTTCCACGTGGGATCAAAACTTCTTGTCCCGCAACGACACGACGATAGTGCTTTACAATGTCGTCACTCTCAAAATGAACGTCACAGACCTTGCATTTCGCAGTAAGCTTTCTATCTTTGCGATGCAAAGCTTGAATGGCGTAGGGTCTTTTGCAGGTCCGAAGAAGTGTCGTGAAGCGGAGTCTTCGTTGCGATAGCCGCTCTTGCAGCCCGGCGCAAAGCAAGTCGTCATACCGCACTGTGAATCTGTTCGCCCTCGTAACGCTTCGTACATCATGCACGTGTCTTCGTACAAGACGCTAAGCCTGGTCAAGAACAGTCGCAAAAATGACGAGCTAACAAAGCGCAGACAACGCTGTAACCCACGCGCGCTCGTACATCGGCGGCGCCGATCACAACAAGCGCCAGCAGCGGGAGCTAGACGTGACTGCAGCGCCACTAGTTCTCACGACCGCCACGCGGACCGCCTCTCCGGCGGAGCTTTTAAACTGAGTTTGTTCTAGTAACGTTGATGTGGCGGGTGCCCGGAGGGGTAGTATAGCAAAGCTGCTCATATCGCTCCAGGCGAACTTGTTCCGGTCTCATCGGCAAAAAACTATGGCGCGTTTTGGACAGCGCACGACTTTTACGGTCTTCGGTGTCGGTTAAAGCAACCGAGACAGCCCCGCTGCCGCCATTTTATAAATTTTAATATTATGACGTTGAAGTGACAGGGACAACGTACCCCGGGGCCTTTCACTGGCAGTCACATTTACTCAGTGTCGTCTAAACCTCCTCCTCTCTCTCTATAGCTCACTCGCTCTTTCTCTTTGACGGTACCTCGATGGCAGTGGCTTTGTTCCCAAGATAGTCGGTTGTATTCTCTATTTGCAAAGTGCATTATGGCAATGCTTCCGTTCAATACGTCACGTGTCATCATTCCTTTAAGACACCATTATGATCGACAATCTATAACGCGTCAGAATTACATAATTCGTTTTAACGTTCTGGAGGCTGATCTTAAAGCAAATTGAAGTGTTAGAATAAATCGAAGTGTACCTTATAGCAATTAATTTCAATTACAACGTAACAATCGCCTAATTATGGCACAGTCTTTCCATGCTACATTTATTCATGAAACAGATTCGACGACCAACTCAAATTACATGCAAAAGTTGCCTGCTGGCGGAAAGCATTCGTAGAAGGTCAAACAAAATATTTCGAAATTCCAGCCGAAATGCCCATGTCCAACTTCTCGTTAAACAAAGTACTTGCGTCGCCAAAATCGATTGGGTGTAGCATATTTCACGCTGAAATAGTATCAAGAAACTGTAACAAAGATATTTCCTTTGCCATTAGCTCGGCATTCGAAGTGTCTTCCTGGCTAATAGTGCATAGAAAGGGCAAAGGAAAGTCGCGCCTCCAAACGAAGACGTCGTGTCTCGAAGGGTTAAATTTACGTGCTCATTAAAGGCTTAAGTGTTGAAAGTTAAACGAGCAATCGTAGCGACCACTTCGGTTGTGAATAATTGTGCGCGCCATCTTTGACAGTTAAGCTATGGCTACGAATCGATAAAGCCCAGGAATTGCCCGTAGTTCGACCATTCAGAAAAGTGACTCAGTGACAGGGCAATACGAAAAGGGAACTTGCTAATTGCATGCTTAGAAATATGGTAACTAAGGAGTTCTCATTTTTTTAAGCTTCATACAGGCATAGTATTTCCATATTGCGACCCCGGTAGTGTGACCCCTGCGAAATAGCGACAATTTTTTATGCGGAGATGGGGGTTGGGGTTGGGGCGAGCTTTGCAACGATACATGCGCACCGCTCTATTAATTCAATAATCATATATTCACAACATCTCACCTACAACTTGTAATGTTGACTGGTTTGAATAATTGATACCATGGGCCGTTTCACGGGTTTCGGGACTGGAACTTTTCTTTAGAACTGGGTTTTTCTTGCGTTAGTGTTCAGTGCCTGATTAAGTGAGGCGCTAAGTACTAACAGGAAGAAATATATTCATTTTTCCTTATTTCTTATTATTTTCATTAACCGTGAAACAAAACTTGGCTCACACGTACCTGCGACCGCTGTTTCTTCAGTACCTGGCAGGCTCATTGGTATCTGCCCCAAGGTATGCTCGAGAACATAGAGAATCACGCACGCGATTAAGCAAAAAAGCCAGTTTTTCCTGTGAAGCACAAACGCACAAAAAGCCATTTTTTTCTGTGAAAAGACAAAACAACAACAAATAAAACACCTCGAAAAGTTCGTCAGATATGTTCCGTAACATATTAAGGGCATATAACTGCCATCCTAATAAAGCTATAGTACACGTTGTAATCCAGATTTCCATGGTCATCATTGTGATCGCGCCCGTTCCTTTCATGAACGATGGTACGTGTGAACGTAATATAAAGACTAAAAATTTCCCATCATAATCATTTTCTTCTTCGATCTATCCATGCCGGTTAAATATAGGTGATGTCCAAGGTGAAGCATTGCCATTTGTCCAGCGCAATATCCAGTACATCTGAGTTACGAATAAATTATCTCCTTTCTTGTGCAAGCCCTTAGTTCTGACACATTTGGCTCGCGTGTGTGCGCGGTTGCATAAGCATACCGACAAGCTAACCAGGGAATTGTTGCTTAGAAATTGAGCCCTGCGAGATTTACTGGAGGCACTCAGAAAGGAGACGTAAAGACAGATTAAAATGTGTTTCTTTCTATTAAAGCCTTCAGTTTTGAGTATGTGCTATGTCTACCCATACATCTGCTCTGGTTCCCGCGTCTGTGTGCTGCAACTGTACGTGATCATAGCCAGCTGGTCTGACACCTTATGATGACATTAAAAGAAAGCGAGCAGCCAGGGGTAGTGGTGGCAAATAGCTATAGATTATTGCGTAACGCAAACGTCCACAAATATAACGCACCCATCGATGATGAACAACGTGTCAGACTTTGGTAACTGGCAGCGCAGGGACTTTCCACATTAAAGGGTAGTCAACCAGACGCTCCTTACAACTCTACTTCCTTCACATCGCTCTATGTCTCTTTTTCTCATTCTCGATATCTACCTTCTCCTCACCTGCATCCCAGACACCATTCTCACTCGGCATACTCGAGAACATCGCGTCCACAGTTACTCTCAAGAGGCGGCGGTAGTGCTAAAATATTTCTTCACAAAAGGGCTGCTAGTGAAATTAAGTTAATCTCCCTCTCTTTCTGTCTTGATACCAAGTTAGCAAGTGATACTCGTGCTCTTCACAATACACAACTTGCACCGCGGCGGTACGCGCTGAGCCATTCTTCTAAAAAATCAGGGTTGATCGCTCCGTCATAGGAATCGGTATAACAGGAAAAGTAAAACGTGTCTTAACAGAAGTAGTTGAATGTTTACTGTAAACTGATATAAGAGAGCTTGCGCAATGCTATCGGTGTTTGGCAGCTATAGCACCATTTAACGTGGATGCATCCACGTCGACGCTTGGTGGCACATCTCCATCCCAACGACTAACGTCCATGATCAATGATTAAATAAACCTTTCTGGTAGCAGTAGTAGTTAACGGTGATACAGTAATCAGAGAAAGTCATGTGACAGCCAGAAGAACGTCGCTGATTGGACGCAGAACTTGGACTAAGGTCGCCACCCCACCGCATGTTACAGTTATTGAACACCACGGTGGGACTAGAGCGAAATGCAACGCGCGTCGTGTCTACCCTCTAGTCCCGCCGCGATTTTGTAGCGTTAGCTACACTTGCCTAGCCAGAGCAGGTTTTCGCGGGGTCATCATGAGCCGTGCTGCGCATGCGCGCGCGACTCGCCGCTGCTGCTCTGCGAATTCGAGAGGGGTGACGTCGTAGCCATGGCGCGCGCAGCTATTATGCGAAGTTCTTAAGCGGAGCTCAATCCGGTGGTGGTGTTCCGCGTGACCACCCGTACTTGCGCATGCGCATACCCTCTCCACACAGACCCTCCTTCTCACTCCCCCTCACCATTCCCCTGTCATCACCCTCTCCCATTTCGCCCCTCCGCTCGCCCCTCTCCCCTCCCCCCTCTCCACTCTCCCTCTATTCTCCCCTACTCCCATTACCCTCCCCACTTCCCCTCTCCCCCTCCCCCTTCCACTCTTCCTCTGAACGCGGGCTAGACATGCCGAACACTCTCCTGCGCAACGCCGCGATGAGCTCGAGCGCATGCGCGTCCTCTCCCCTTCTCTCTCCTGTCCTACGCTGCCCCCCTCTCGCCCGCCTGTCGACCGCGTTCCCCGCTCGCCCTGTGAGAATTAACGGCCAGGCTAGATGGACGATACGACGCGCGTAGCGCCACTCTTCGCGTTCCACGACGCGAGCTCGGTAGCATGCCCAACGAACGCCAACGGAACGCGATCGTGCAAGTGCTCCGGCTTCGCATCTACTCATGGTCGCCTTTAGCGGGAGATGGTGTATTCGCCTTCGCTGTGCAGTCGCCGTCGGACAGTGCGCTGGTGCCGCTTGATATACTCGCGGACAACTTTTCTTGGCAATGAAGTGAAGGCTACAGAGCCACAATGCACGTATCCTACCGCTAATGAATGTAGTCCCACAACTGCGTCCGTATTTTCTGCGTGAGATATATAAAATACTCTTTCATTTTCTACATGTAGCTTTTTGAGACAGAACGCAGCGCACGTAAGCGAGATATTTGTATTCTTTTGCTTTATAGATTGTCACTTTGCGTTTTTGTGTGCGTGAAAAAGTCGCGCCTTTTACCCGTACCTTAGACGCTAAGCAGCGTTTGCGTCGAAATGCAACGCTAGCCATCACTTTCCACGGCGTTACGAGACGCGCGCCAAACCGGACTACTTCGCGTAGCAGTACATGTGCAGACGCTCCGCCCCCGTAGCTTTCCCTTCACTGCCAAGAAAAGTTGTCCGCGAGTATAGCGCCTCTGACTGGCGTTTGCGGGTGGGTAACGCCATGGAGAAGGAGAGCGCAAATGCTGCTCAACGACGCAGAAGAGCCGAGAAGCTTATGTCATCGGATCCCGAAGTAGTTGCCTGGCAATTAGCGCTTCAGCGTAAGAAGAATGAACAGAGGAACGCTAACGTGCTGCGGAAAGCTAAACGTGCTGCGGAAATCTGGAAAGCTCAGAATAATCAGCTGAACCTTTGCTAACGCTACGTATATCCTAGCATAGCCGAGCTAAGCCACTGCAAATTTTTCTCGGGGCGAGCGTAAGCGGGGAACGCGGTGTTACAGCCAGTCGAGGCAGGCGCGCGTCGCAGAGCAATTTTAATACGGATGGATGCTACGAGCGAGGCCGAGGCTTGGGCTAAGTTCGCCACCTCGCGGTGTGTTAAAGCGTTGACAAAGTTGCACTTCTCCTATTGGAAACGCGACGAATGGGACGGACGCGTAGCAACGACGCGTTGCAAGAGCTAATCGTGGAGGACACGGTTATCATGCATTCCTTTACTTCACCGCTCCCAGACAGCGACACGACCCTGCCGACCAAAAGCGCTGTGAGGGGGGAACGTGTGAGATATAAAACGCGTGTTTCTAAAGCCTCCAGAGGGTGTGAACGTGGTGCAGCTGGTCGCCTACAATGTCGTGAACAACTGTCTGAAGTCTCCTTTCTAGGACTTTCATCAAAATCTTGTATTAATACAATACTTTTTAAATATATATGTTCATTTGTGGAAACACAAAAGGTTCGACAATATGTACCTGAATGGCTTCATCAAGCAGAAAGCCTTCTACAGATGAAGCAATTTTAAGAAGCCTGTAAACTCTGATGCTTGTGTAGCTTTTACTTTCCTTTTTTTTGTTCTTTGTTTGGTATATATTTGTTTGTCACTGCTGTGTGTATGTACATAGGCAATAAATAAAGAAAAAGTGACCGTGGTGCAGTAGATAGCATGCTCGGCATCGGTTGTCGCGGGATGAGAGGTCGTGAGTTCGACTCCCGTTGATGCACTTTTTTTTCTTGCCAAGTTTTTCTGATCTTGTGCATTTTGTCGACGTCCATTTCCGCGACGGAAATACGTCACTGAAGTCTTGGTGGACCCCGGCATAAAACGCTTTCATGTTTAAAAAAAAAGATAAAGCTCAGTATAAAAATCACAATTCAGGGTGGTGATATCACGAACTTCTTTTACTATCGTATGTAACGCCTTCCCCGTCCGCATGCACTTTCAAAAGTATTTGTTCGTACGTCCTGCTTTTATCTCGCTCAGAAGATGGGCAGTGTAGCAGGCCAGAGGACACTAGCTGAACCCGAACACTCTGAGAAACCGTATTTGTCCGTCTCTCTCTCTAGCGGTACGGGAAGGGGTCATCTCATTCCTCTATCATTTTTGTACAACGGTTTAACGCATATCTTTCTCTCTCTCTCTCTCTCTCGCGGCAGGCCGGACATAACAGTGAAAGAGAACCACTGAAAGAAGACGACGAATTGATTTAGACGAATGGAGCGTCTCGTTTAGTACTTTTTTAACTTAGTAGAAGAAAAATACAAACTTCCGTTCTGTTCTGTTCTGTTCTGTTCTTGAAACTATGCAATCGGCTATGTCGGGCCAGCGCCGGCAGATTCAACTCGCACATATTGAGCAAAGGCTGTTCATAACACGCGCTTTTGCGCAATGCGTACCACTGACTTGAATTATACGTCGAGTTGAATAGGATCTCCGTGACAATCAACAATACGTTTTTGATTGCGCAAGCGTGGTACTCGACAAATGCGATTACAAAAATCTGCAGAACCACGGAAATAAATCTTTCGTAAGAGCGGGACATGGATCCGACGTGTAGCGTCAGCGAATTCCTGCACAAACTAACGAGAACATAAGCCCTGGAGCGTATTGATAGCGGCATTGTGTTAATTATAACTGCCGGAGCACGTGTGTCAGTAACACAGCGTGCGCGAGCGCAATGAGTTAGGTGTCCCCTCAGCCCATAACGAGATCATGTCACACCTCAACCGCGCAACCTACAAGCGCTTTACTTTTCAACTTCATTGACCGTGCGGGCGCGTTAAAAGCAACGATAAAAAGCCGGCAGATCCCACGCATTGTGGGAATCGATGTAATGCGAAGCAGCCAACAAAGAGCTGCATACATCGTCTTGTATGTCATTGAGGAAAATGCGTGTCATGGTTTTCATGTTAACTCCTATTATTTATGTTCGTCACACAGCAACGTCGCGCAATACCAACTTCGGGGTAGATCAAGCTAGAGAAACGGCCGCCAGCGCACCATGAGCGTGGCACGTAAGTCATGCTGTACATGACATGTGTGTCATGACTTTCATGTTAACTCGTGTTACTTATGTTCGTCACACAGTCACGTCGCAAGATACCGATTTCGGTGTATATCAAGCCAGTGAAACGGCCGCCAGCGCGCCATGAGCGTGGCACGTAAGTCATGCTGTACATGACATGTGTGTCATGACTTTCATGTTAACTCGTGTTACTTATGTTCGTCACACAGTCACGTCGCAAGATACCGATTTCGGTGTATATCAAGCTAGCGAAACGGCCGCCAGCGCGCCATGAGCGTGGCACCTAAGTCATGCTGTACGTGACATGCGTGTCATGATTTTCATGTTAACTCGTGTTATTTATGTTCGTTACACAGTCACGTCACAAGATACCAATTTTGGTGTATATAAATCTAGTGAAACGGCCGCCAGCGCCCCATGAGCGTGGCACGTAAGTCATGCTGTACATGACATGAGTGTCATGGTTTTCATGTTAAAGGGGTCATGAACCACTTTTGCAAGTAATGATCTAATGACCTCAGTATCGGAGTGTACTGCCTCCCGAATCGATTGCCGCAAAAATTTCTCGAATCCGTCAAGAATCAGCGGAGTTACGGGGGTTTGGCGCACGCTCCCAGCGCTTTCTCTCTTTTCTCGTGCCGACGAGCGCACTGGAAGCTAGACAGGGAAGGATGGCATGGGCGAAAGAAGTTACGTCAGCACGCGTCATGAAACGTGATCGCTCTCCCGCTGTGATTCGCTTGCGCGAGTGCCGCTACCGTGTACTGAGGAGTGCGGCGCCGGCAAGTGGCGGCACCCCGCGGCGAGAAGCGCAACTGATCCGAACGCCGCTCTCGATTTACGTCGGCTATCGGCCAATAAGCATGCTATGTCTCTTGCGACGTAAACGGACAGATCCGCGACGTAAACGGACAGACGCCCCGCCCACCGACGAGAGTGAGAACCGGCCTCTGTTTGAAAAGAGGGTGCCTGGGGAAACGGCAACTTCGCGCTCCGCTTGTGGCCATTACGCGGCGCTCACGACTCTAATATTTGGCAGAGCAGTTCATAGCCGTGTCAGCTTTCCGCAGGATGTGTTTTTTCAACAAGCCCAAGGGGTGCTTCATGACCCCTTTAACTCCTATTATTTATGTTCGCCACACAGCAACGTCGCGCAATACCAACTTCGGGGTAGATCAAGCTAGCGAAACGGCCGCCAGCGCGCCATGAGCGTGGCACCTAAGTCATGCTGTACATGACATGCGTGTCATGATTTTCAAGTTACCTCGTGTTATTTATGTCCGTTACATAGTCACGGCGTAAGATACCAATTTTGGTGTATAGAAAGCTAGCGAAACGGCCGCCAGCGCCCCATGAGCGTGACACGTAAGTCATGCTGTACATGACATGCGTGTCATGATTTTGATGTTAACTCGTGTTATTTATGTTCGTTACACAGTCACGTCGCAAGATACCGATTTGGTGTATATAAAGGTAGCGAAACGGCCGCCAGCGCACCATGAGCGTGGCACGTAAGTCATGCTGTACATGACTGCG
>NC_051185.1:102079837-102112105 GCF_013339695.2 Rhipicephalus sanguineus | reverse complement strand
CGCCTGTCGGTCATTAGCTTCAAGAAATTCACCAAAACATCAACGACTACGTTTCACACGCGGTCATCCTGCACAAGGATTCACACGTCATCAAGTTCTCTTGCTTAGTTGGGCCTGCGTCTGCCGCGTAAGCGACACGTGTCTTTGCAAAGCGCTCAACAAGTTGGACGACCGAGCTCTTCGAAGAAATAATTCTCCTCGATCTATAATGGACAACGCAATCGCCAGTACACTTCTTGCAATCGCGCGGCCTTCTTGAACCCAGGTAATCAGAACGTCCTTCCTGTGAGTCTTTGCGACAGCAATTATCTAGACAGAGGTTTTTGCCGTCGCCGTTGCCGTCATGTTTCATATATTCAATATTGGTAACTTCGCCCCGCGCATCATATGTTCTAACCGTGGGTAAAAGGCCTCGAGCGGGTGCGACGGACGCGACTGTACAGAGATGACACGAATAGGCCATTTCTATACGATAACACCAAACCGCGTGCGAGGCCTGCCGTCGATTGCTCCTCAAGCAGAGATGCAACGCCCCACCTGTCGTTCCTCTGGCGAAGGAGCATCCATGACAAAAGAGGTGGATGGGAAGGTTGCATCGCTTGAAGCAGCAAGCGTGAATTGACCAAAAAGTGTGGTCCGTTCGGCAGACATTGCGAAACAGATCGTATGCCTTTCTACGCGCTGTACTCTCACCGCTTCGAGCTGAGACAACAAACGGCACGTGTACCGCCTCTCTCCTTCGGGTGGCCCTATTCCCAAGCCGAACTCAAACGGGCGAGGTACTGTCCGGCCGACAAATTGAAACTGCGCGGAGAGATCACTTTAGAACATAGACACACGCACACACGGAGCGTAGTAGCAGATGTTGGTGAGGGTAATTGGTACATAGAATGAACAGGAAAGTTTAAACTGAGCGAAGAAATAAGTAAGGACATAGAAGCACGCAAACACACGAGCCGCAAGGTTGTCGGCTAGTTGGTTCATACATTCAGCAGAAAGTTTTAAACTCTGCGAAGAAGACAACACGTAAGAACATAGAAACATGCACTATATCATACATAACATAGCTATGTATTGTACAGTGTGGCGAGGGGTGTAAAAAAGAAGGGAGGGTGAGGAGAAGGGAAATGAGGGGGGAGAGTATAGCATAGTATAGCGGAGGCTAGCGGAGGAGCCAGGCGACTTGGAGGTTGGAGACATGCAGGTGGTCAAATGGAGAGGAGGTTCCTTCAATGCTAAATATGCCCATGCTCTCCTAGCTTAGCATCACTTTGCATTTCATCGCTGAGGCCTCGCCTCAGCTCCTCTGTAGAATGGCCTTTACGATGTTTAGTCATTTAAAGCCACGCATAAAGTGTAGAGTTACGCGACATGGGATGCAAAAGAGTTAGCAGCTAGCCTTCCTTCGTATAACATTACAATCTGTTGCTATCGCATTCATTGCATCGCATTTGCGGCGAAACTGATTTTTCGCCTTGTTCTTGTCTCATGTCTGGCGTGGGGGTCATGCAGGTCCCGCGTTTGATACACATAAACCTAGCAGGCAGCACGCTTGGAACGTCAGCATCACCGAAGAGCTAATTCATCTCTCTGAGCCAGCGAAGCGACAGCGAAATGCAAGCGTCCAGTGTTAGACACAGACGTCACTCTGAGCCCTCGTTCCAACGCCTTATATCCCACCTCATAGCTGGGTACTGTAACTGAAAAATTTCGGGGGAATTGGGCTGTACCCCCGCCAACCCTCTTCCGCCGCCCAGATACGCCAGTGCCTGAGCACCACCACACCATCATTTTTTAGTCTGAGATATCAGTCCCGAAAATCGGCTAAGCTAGTAATGCCAGAAGAAACTGGTATGTCAGTGCTATCGTCTTCAACGCGAATAACTTAACGGTGACTATCCCACGTTTTTGTGCTCTCATTCCGTTGGCTCAGTCTATACCTAAATAAGGCATGGCGCGGTGATAAGAGTGCACCATTACCACGAATGATAGATCGTGACGTGCATGTCATTTCCTACCTCATCACACACATGATAAGGAAGCTGTGGGATGTCATGTTGACCATTTCATTACAATGCTACATATTTCACGCGCGCCCTATGTGCCCAGCTGAACCTCGTGTTCCTTCATGTCATCCGTGAGTTTTGCATATGCTTAGTGGAAGAGATTTTGCACTGAATTGGTGAATGATTATAATAGTACATCTTCCACTATGTCTGAACCCTAGGCTGCTGTCGGTATATTTTCAGTGCTCAGCAGCTGTACAGTTCTGAGCATTCCACAACTAAGCCTCTGTTTAGCAGAATACGTGAATGAATTTAGAGTATTATTTTAGTGTGCTATGGGAGAACTGTGTTCAGCTGTCCTGAACAATACGTCTCTCCAAGACTTTTTACCGAGTCATGGGTGCAGTCCTAATTGGAGCCACACTCGTAAACGTTACAGCGTATGTTTATCCTATTCTACCTCGATAGTTTCTCAAGTACATCATGCGGCTTCTCGCTAACTTCCCCGTTGACATTTCTCTAAAACACGAAACTGATGCTGGACGAACAGCCTTTTTCTCAAACCATTGCCTCTTTTAGCAAAGTAGTTAGGTTTCCCTGGCAGTAAATATTTCTTCCTTTTTTATGCACAGAACTAAGGAATACGGCAAGCGATCGACTTTACAAACATTAAGAATCGTAACGTTCGCTGCAGATGGCTGATTAAATATTTTCGCAAGAATCAGCCACAACGTACACGAGCGTAGACGCAATCGCGTCGCATTCCTGCTTAATGAGAACGTTTATACAATGAAAGAAAATTTATTAACTCGTGGGCACGCATACCACAGTGACACGCACATCGATACAGACAATACTGCAACGTGTCCTTCATTCAATACAACACGCTCTGTACAAAGAAAACAAAATAAACAACAGAACTCGATGCCATGCCTGGTTGAGTCTTTAAGGGCGTCCCAACTATCACGCAGCACGAATTAAAAATTGCGTTGCGCAAAGCAAACCTGGTTTGCATCGTTCTCTTTCGTGCTTTCGCACCCCCTTTCCCCTTCTCCAGTGCAGCGTGGCCAACCGGAGTTGTTCATGGGTAAACTCCTTCTCCTTCCTCCACCTTTGTCTATCTTTCTCATAGTACCCTGACGCAGCCACTACTATATTTTTTGTTCATGAAGTCTGATTGTTTAGTGATAATTATATTTGTTACTCCACCAGTACTCGCCTAATTATCAGAATGTCTATGAGGCATATGAAGGCATGTTCAAGTGACATTTAAATGTGGTATTTTCCACAACGTACTAATTGCGCGCATCAAAAAGCTGCGCCCTCAAACAGGCTCACTGTGCGGTAGCCAGTATGAAGTAGAAATAGTAGTAGTAGTAGTAGTCGTATTATTATTATTATTATTATTAGTAGTAGTAGTAGTAGTAGTAGTAGTAAAACTTTATTGTCTACAGAAACTAGACAAGCTAGAACCCCAGTGTTCTGCATGGAATATGGGGCTGAAAAGCGTAGTCTGTCCGGCAGTGTGGTGCCGCTATTCCAAGGCCCCATTGGCACGAGCCATCCGTTCAGCTCTTCGGAACAGTCGTAGATGATCTTTCAGGGCCGGGCTAGACAGCAGCGCCTCCCATTCGTAACATGTGCCATTTGTGTCGTGCTCACTCCGTGCTCTGCACACTCCCACGTGATGTGAAAAAGTGTTGGTGTTGCTCCACACCACGGACATATGTCGCTATACGCCGTGGGGTAGATAAGGTGAAGAGTGTTGCAGATTTTTGTAAGTGTTCGTCTGTAGCCTTCGTAGCACAGTCTTCTCAGCAGCACTGAGTTTGCCATGTGGAGGTGAATAGATCTGTCAATTTTCTCTATAGTATCTTAGAATTGTAGCGTAGCAAAAGTCTAGGTCGGCAGGGTGTGCTATTGTAAAGTAGGTGGTGGCTTGGTGATGTGTAAGGCCGCGAGCCGCCTCGTATGCATGCCGGTTCCCAGTCACGCCCTCGTGCCCCGGTGCCCAGGTCACAGTCTGGACGTATTTAACTTTGGAGTCCCATCTAGCCCCAAGAAATATTCCGAGCGCCTGTGCCCCAATTTTGCCCTTTACATAGCTTCTGCAAGAATTTTGTGAGTCGGGAATGATGGTTAATGGAGCGTTTCGCGTCCATCGCTCTTTTATTGCAAGGGCTATGGCGACCTCTTCCGCTTCTGTTGTCGACACTTGATCTATTGAAGCACAGGCTGTAATTTTCGCTCTACGGTCTGTGACTACAGACACAGCCTAACTTGCATCGGTCTGATAAGGCGCAGCGTCAGTGAATCGCGCCGTGTTCATGCGTTTTGTCATTTTGTCACTGTATTCCGCCCTTGCCTTTCATCTCCCAGCATGCAGAGTAGGATCCATGTTCTTTGGTATTGGTGATACTGTGTACCATTGTCTAAGTTCGTTTGGTACCTCTTTAGTTTTTTCATGTTTTGTATTAATTTTTCGCGCCCTAGTTTCGTTATGACTGCTCTGTCAGATGGAGTCTGGAGAAGGCGATTTTCTTGTGCTTGTAGCTGTGCCTCAATTAGTTCTTCAATTGTGTTATGAAGACCAAGCGCCAATATCTCGTCGTTTGAAGTATTCCGCGGTAACCTTATGGTTCTCTTGTAGGCCATTATTATTATTTGGTTTGCTTTCTCTTTCTCTTCCCTTTTCATATTATGATACGGAAGTGAGCATGTAATACGACTGATGACGATACGTTTGACCAGTCGGAGTACTTTTCACCACTCTATGCGAAGCACTTGTTTATCAAACGGAAGCGCACTGATCTATCTATCCATCTATCCATCCATACAGCTATCTATCTATCTGTCCATCTATCTATCTGTCCATCCATCCATCTGTCCATCCATCCATCTGTCGATCTATTCATATGTCCATCTATCCATATGTCCATCTATCCATCTGTCCATCTATCCATCTGTCCATCTATCCATCTGTCCATCCATCTGTCCATCCATCCATCCATCCGTCCATCCATCCATCGGTCCATCTAGCCATCTGTTCATCTGTCCATCCATCCATCTGTTCATCTGTCCATCCATCCATCTGTCCGTCCGTCTGTCTGTCTGTCTGCCTGTATGTCTGTCTGTCTGTCTGTCTGTCCGTCTTATCTATCTATCTATCTATCTATCTATCTATCTATCTATCTATCTATCTATCTATCTATCTATCTATCTATCTATCTATCTATCTATCTATCTATCTATCTATCGTGCCACTAACGTTTTGCTGCTTTCATCATTTCGCTGACTCTGTCTATACCAAAACATGAGTATACCACGAACATGAATGGTAGATTATGACACGCGTGTCATATGTACTACGTCTGCACATACATGAGAAGCAGCTGTCTTGATATCATGCTGGCCCTTTAATTATCTTCCTACATACCAGCCCTTGAGCCCAGTCGAAGCCTCGTGCACTTTCCTTACATCCGCGAAATTTTCTTGAGTTGGGTAGAAGCGCCTTCACGCAGAAAGGCGCATGTACAAGAGGGCCGCTGTATGCAGTGCTCCTTACACTGACGATGCTGCGCAGCTCAAAACTCAGCAACCAAACGTATGCTTAGAGGGAACTGTGAATATTCTTTTGAAGTAGTATTTACTCTTTTATGAAAGAGCTGTGCGCAGCTCTCCTTTACATTCCGCCAACAACAGCCTGTGGAGTGTACTATCATTGGAGCCACTTAATAAGAAACGTTATACTTAATCCGTATCCTCTTCTGCCGCCATAGTTTCACAGCTCAATCATGCGGCTTCCCGCTAACTACAGTGTTGATATATGTCTGAAACGCGATACCGATAACGGATGAACAAACTTCCCAGCAAAGCATTGTCTCTTTTAGCAAAGTCCCTTACTAGGTCCCCGGAAAGTAAATTTTTCGTCCTTTCTTCTCAGCATTATGGATTACAGCAACAAGCAGACCTCTCTCGCATTGAGAATCACACGGTCCGCTACTGGTGGCTAATAATGGAAGAAGCAAAGACTGAGGAGGGGCCCTGACGTCATTTTCTGTAAATCCACAGTGAAGCAGGAAGCCGGTCATATTGACTGAGCATATTCTCCACCTTTGTTTATGTGCGAACAGCGCTGTAGAAGGCACGTCTCTCTCTCCGGCTCGAAAACCACGTGGGCTGCGCGGCGCCGCAGCAATCCGAAACCAATGGAATGGAACTCAACACGCTGTGCCACCGTGATGTTACGTCATTTTAGATGTGAAGCATCTTATACCGGAGTTCAATCCGGTGGTGGTGGTGGTGTGCGGCGTGACCACCCTTACTGCGCATGCGAAAACCTTCTCCACTTCCCCCTCCGCCTCTCCCCCCTCTCCTTGAACTACTCACGCGAGTAGTTCATGATGTTACATGATTGTAGTCAAGTGAGAAGTTATTTATTTACTTTTATATTATTGTCAGTATACTGTCAACCCCTAATGGGGTTTTTACATGGGGGCACACCTAAAGCCGAGGGACAAGAAAACACGATGCAGAAATTTTACAGTGCAAATGTAGGTACAGTTTATGCATAAGTGACTAGACATAGATAAGTAGCTAATAACACACATGCCAAACGTAGAAAATTTGCATAGGCTACACACATAGTTCAGCATGAAACAAGCAGTAAATTATTTTGAAATCAGTCTTACAAAGCAAAGCACCTAGCACCCGTGTGTCATCCATTCGTCAGATCGATATTCTGATGTAAATCTCAGGAAGCTCGAAAAATATTTCGACTATCGTTTGCAACGCAGTTCAGCCGTCTAGCGCGTTCCACTCACGCACTGATAACGGAAAAAAAGAATAGTATGAAGTGTTGTCCATGCAAACGAATTCACCAAGAGTGAGTATGTGTCTGTGTCCGATGATCTTAGATTGACGTATATTGGTCTGGTGCGAGGCTTTAATCTTGAATGAATTGTGCAAAAGTAAGCAAAGAAACTTAAGGCGGCGAAGCTTCGATCTGCTGGATAAAGGGTCGAGCCCTGCGCGTCGCAATAGTGCAGTAGGTGAATCTGTGGGTCGGTGTCCGTTGTAAATAAGTTGAACAGCTTTACGATGCACACTTTTTAGTGCAGATACGCTGTTAGGTGTGTACGGGAAGCAGAAAATGTTTGTATACTGTAAAATTGGGCGTGCAAGTGAAACATAAGCCAGAAGCTTTATCTCTGGGGACGAGTTATTCAAGGCACGTTTAAGAAAGAAGACCTTCTTGGCGGCTTTTTTTTTTGCTGTATGCTGAACGTGCATTTTCCAATTCAAATCGGATGTGACATTGATACCCAGATATGGGTATTCGCTAACAGAATGCAATGCAGCGCTGTCGGAAGCATAAGTGAATTCGAGTGGAATTTTTTTCTTGGTAACGGACATAGAAACTATTTTCTTTGTTAACGACATTGTTGTAATTGTGACACCACTGAAACACATTGTTTAAGGCGCTGTTGAGTTTAGTTTGGTCTGAGTGGTGTTTTACTTCGTGGTAGAGCGAGCATTAATCTGAGAATATTCTCATTTTGAGTTCACATTGGTTAGCTATATCATTACCAAAGAGCAAAAATGAAGAGTGGTGCCAGCACGGATGCCTGGGGAACACCTGATAGTACGGGAATAATATCGGAGGTGTGTCCATCAAGTTGGACAAATTGGTAGCGATCCATCCAAATATTTCGCGATCCATTTCGTGACAGGTCCGCCGTAAATAAATGCGCAAGTTTGTAGATCAATTTCCAGTGTGATACAGTGTCTAACGCTCTGGAAAGGTCAATGAAAATTATGTCAAGTTGCGACTGATTGTTGCTACCCTGCGAAAGATCATGCACAAATTCAACAAGCTGCGTTAGAGTGGATAATCCATTTCTAAAGCTGTGCTGCCAAGGATGGATTAGTTCATTATCATCAACATACTGAGTTAGAAAATAAGCTCAAGAATTTTACCGCATGTGCATGTTAGAGAGATTGGCGGCTAGTTGTTCGGGGATTGTTTATCCCCTCATTTGTGTACGGGAATTATCTTGGCAGTTTTCCAATAAGATGGAATTTGACATTACTCGATCAATTTCTGGTATATGAGAGTAATATATTTACTACAAGGCTCAGCGTAACGTTTCAAAACCATTAGGAATGTCATCCGGACCTCTGTTCTTCTTTCCGTCAAAATTTAGAAGCAAATATTGCACTCCCGCCTCAGAAATTAAATCACGTTACGCGATTTTAGTCACCTGAGTGCTGTGTGATTTTAGCCACGTGGCTAGATGTTACGTGATCCTTGTCACGTGACTGTTATTGCGTGATGCTTCGCACTAGTGGTGCCAAGCCTGAAGGGAGTGCGGAGCTCAACGGCCCTATTTGTTTCTGTTTTGTTCCTCTTCTCTTTCTGTTTCTTTCACCTCTCTGTTCTACGTCTTTTTGTCGCTGTATATTTCTGTTATTTTTTTCTTTCGCTATGTACTTCTTTGTCTTTATCGCTCTTTCTATCTTTCTTCTTTTTGCCTTGTTTCTTTCTCTCTCTCTCTATTTATCACTTCCTTTTTCTTTTTCTCAGCTTCTCTCTCTTTATATCTGTCTCTATGTCACTTTCTCTTTCTCTTTTTTCCCTTTGTCTATCTCTCTTTCTCTCTTTCTCTTTATGCTATGCTTCCCTCTCTCCCCTCCTCCTTTCTCTCCTCATCACCCTCCCATCTATCCTCCTCAGACATACTTCCCTTTCCCGCGACCTTGCTATACCATATTGTACATGTCTATGCTATGCTCTGCTAGCGTGCCCCGAAAGCCGAGCTGTTAGGACACTCGTCTTCGGATCGTGGGTACGCAGGTACGAATGCCGCCACCTGATCAGAATTTTTTTCGCCATTAATTTTCTTTTTCCCTCTCTCTCTCTCTGTCTATATATATATATATATTTATATCAGTCACCGCCCTCACCGGGCGGGCCCCGTCTTCAGTGAAGGGAGACTTTAAGCCCTGCCACTGTCCGTGGTAAAGGGGTATCTGCCATACCTGTCTGGAGGAAAGGGTTTCACGACGTAGGTGACAGAATTTTCACGCTATTCATGTCATGACAAGACCACCAGATTCTTGAAGTCCTCTTACCATCCATGCTAATTTTGGTGCACACCAAGTTAAAAAGACGATCATGAGAGCACGCAGACGTAGGCGGCTAGATAGATAGATGGATAGTTACGTAGATAGAAGCGCTCAAAGTGCCAAAGGTCCGCTACGAAATGCTTCGCAATATAAAAATATGTACGTGCACAATTTGTGACGAACAAGTGCTAGTATTTTATTGCCATAGCAATCATATTGCCACGCCCGCTTCTGCTTTTATTTTGATGTGTTCGAGTTTGACCAGCAAGGACGGTTATCAACGCTCGACGCTGGCCCCGAAGCAGTGTTCGAGAAGCTTCACGATTCTGGTAGATCGTTTTGTTAAGATTGCGCGCCGCACGCGAATGTTCCAGCGTTGTCGAGAGATAACGCCGCCACCAGCGATATTGCTGGAAAGTTCCATAGCACCTGTATGAAAGCCGACGCGCTTGACCGCTTGTGAGTTGATCGACGGACGACGCCCTGTTCGCCGCTATCATTGTACAGCATGTATTGCTGTAGTTCTAGTTCTGATTTTCCGGCCACAAGTTCGGCCAAATAAACAGTTTCGTCCTGCAAACGCCGATTGCTGTCTTCGTCGACGTCACGACCACGTGACATCTGGTGGAGGTGCTGCTTCATGATCCGGACGCCACCGCGGAGCGCTGACCCAAGCCCAAGCCGCGACGAGGACGACGGCAAGGAAATCCCGGATCGTCGAACAAGCTGCAGGCAGAAGGGACAGCAGCCAGAGCACGGGCTCCTTTCCGAAAAACCCAGGCAGCCGCAGATCTCAACATCGACCACAGCGACGATGACCGACCACGTGCAGCCTGCGCCAATCCTTTTTCGCCAGCCCAAGGAGCCGCCCACCTTCCGCGGATCGTCGTTCGAAGACCCGGAAAGCTGGATGGAAGCCTACGACCCAGTCGCCCTTTTCAATTCCTGGACCAGTGAAGACAAGCTACAGCATGCCTTCTTCGCCTTGGAGGACGCAGCTAGAACATGGTTCGAGAACCAAGAGCGAACCCTGACAACATGGGACGTTTTTCGCAGCAGGTTCCTGGCAACATTCACCAGCGTTGTCCGCAAGGAGAGGGCCGAGGCTCTGCTCGAAACCCGCGTGCAGCTGCCAAACGAAAACGTGGCACTCTTCACAGAAGAAATGACGAGACTGTTCCGCCACGCAGACCCTGAGATGCCCGAGGAGAAGAAAGTTCGCTTCCTCATGCGAGGAATCAAGCAGGAGCTGTTCGCGGGACTAATCAGAAACCCACCCAAGACCATCCAAGAATTCCTCGCGGAGGCAACAACAATCGAGAAGACGCTCGAGATGCGCACTCGGCAGTACAATCGCCGCGCATTCCAAGACAGCGCAGCAGTTCACGCCCTCGGCTCCGACGACTTGCGCGAAACGATACGAGCCATCGTGCGAGAGGAGCTGCGAAAGCTCCCACCTTTTACACAGCCCGAAGTGACGTCGATTGCGGACGTTGTACGCGAGGAAATCCAACAATCACTGGGTGTTCCTCAACCGGCACCGCCGCAGCTGCAAGCAATGAGCTATGCTGCTGCAGCCCGACGCAACGCCCCCCTCCTCGCCCACGTCATGACGCCGCGCCGCCCCAGCAGTTCCCCCGCCAGGCGCCACCGCCGCCACCACCGACGTCATACCGCCCGCCAGCCGGTCAGCGATACGCACCGAGGAAGACCGACGTTTGGCGCGCCCCCGACCATCGTCCACTCTGCTACCACTGCGGAGAAGCCGGCCACACCTACCGCCGCTGCCATTATCGACAGATGGGACTGCGTGGGTTCGCCGTCGACGCGCCGCGTCCACAGCAGGGGGAACGACCACGTGACATCGCCGACTACCTGGCAGGAGGGCAGTGGACCCCCCGAGGACCTTCCCGATCGCCGTCGCCAGGCCGCTACGCCTCTCCCCAACGCCGACCATACACTGGCCCAACCCGGGGCCGGTCACCTAGCCCGCATCCGGAAAACTAAGGGCAGCAACCGATGGAGGTGCGGTTGCTGTACGACGAAATACCGAAGACCCTCCGCCGCCGACGCCGCCGCCACGACGAAGGCTTCAGGACACGACGCGAACCCCTGACGACGAAACCTCGCGGACCGAAGTAGACCTGACGACGCAACGTGGAAGCAGCGGAACAAACCGACGTAGCCGTGACCCGACGCCACGACCTAACTGCAACGCAAGACGACGAACTAGCGACCTCGACGTTCTTATCGACGGCCACAGCATCACAGCCCTCGTCGACACCGGAGCCGACTATTCTGTCATCAATGGACCGTTCGCCACGAAGCTGAAGAAAGTTAGGACAGCCTGGGAAGGCCCCGAAATCCGGACAGCTGGAGGTCACCTCGTAACCCCGGAGGGAATCTGCACAGCGAGACTCACCATTAACAACCGGATTTATCCCGCGAACTTCGTAATCCTGCCGCGTTGCTCGAGAGATGTCATCCTTGGTATGGACTTCTTAGGCCTTCATGGTGCAATCATCGACCTGAGGTCTAAGTCAATAACACTGTCCACGGAAAAGGCACTGCCGCCGCACACTCCGCCAAGAAAGCACGCCTTGAATGTGCTGGAAGACCAGGTCACCATTCCCCCTCGCTCCAGCGTCATCATTTCCGTCGGCACTCAGAAATCAGCAGACCTGGAAAGCGTTGTTGAAGGCGACCAGCACCACTTGATTAACCGCAAGATTTGCGTCGCAAGAGGAGTAGCAGAGCTGCGGGCAGGGAATGCAACAGTTATGCTCACGAATTTCAGCAACGAGTGCAAGCACGTGAGCAAAGGCACGACGGTCGCCTACATCGAAGAAATCGTAGAAGCCAGCAATGCTTTCGGCCTCACCGATTCTCCCGAGCCTACTCCGACGAATAAAGCACCGCAACCAGCTTTCGACATCAATCCCAGCCTTCAGAAGCATAAACAAGAACAGCACAAAACCCTGCTCTTGGTATACAAGGACTGTTTTTCGTCGTCGTCAAGAATTCGGCAGACTCCCGTGGCAAAACATCGCATCACAACAGAGGAAAGCGCCAGACCACTCCGTCAGAGCCCGTACAGAGTTTCGACGCGAGAACGCGAGGCCGTGAAGAAACAGGTCGACGAAATGCTACGCGACGACATCATCCAGCCGTCGAAGAGTCCGTGGGCATCCCTGGTGCTAGTGAAGAAGAAGGATGGGACTCTACGTTTTTGCGTAGATTATCGTCGCCTGAACAAAGTCACGAAGAAGGACGTGTATCCTCTTCCCCGGATAGACGACACCCTGGATCGATTACACAACGCAAAGTACTTTTCGTCGATGGACCTCAAGACCGGTTACTGGCAAATAGAAGTCGACGAGAGTGACCGAGAAAAGACTGCTTTTATAACACCAGACGGCCTGTTCGAGTTCAAGGTCATGGCCTTTGGTCTTTGCTCGGCACCTGCGACTTTTCAACGGGTTATGGATACAGTACTGGCCGGCTTGAAGTGGCAGACGTGTCTCGTGTACTTGGACGACGTCGTTGTGTTTTCCTCAAACTTCGACGAACACCTTCGGCGCCTTGAAGTTGTACTTCAAGCAATCAAGACCTCCTGACTCACCTTGAAGCCTGAAAAGTGCCGCTTCGCGTACGAGGAGCTCTTGTTCTTGGGTCACGTAATCAGTAAGGATGGTGTTCGCCCGGACGTCGTTTTTCTTGCGCAACGGTGTTCTCCTTAAGAAGAACTTCTCGCCGCTTCGAGCCGATTCCCTTCTCGTAGTGCCCTCGACATTGCGACCAGAGGTCCTCCAGGCTCTGCATGACGACCCGACGTCTGGACACCTGGGTGTTTCTCGCACGCTCGCAAGAATACAGGAAAAGTACTACTGGCCGCGCCTTGTCGCCGACGTAACTCGCTACGTCAAGACCTGCCGGGACTGTGAGCGACGCAAGACACCGCCGACTAGGCCAGCCGGACTTCTGCAGCCTATCGAGCCACCTCGACGGCCGTTCCAGCAAATTGGGATGGACTTACTGGGGCCGTTCCCGACGTCCAATACCGGAAACAAATGGATCGTCGTAGCTACCGACTACCTCACCTGCTACGCCGAGACAAGGGCCCTAACTAGAGGCAGTGCCGCCGAGGGTAGCGAAGTTCTTCGTTGAGAACATCCTCCTGCGTCATGGCGCCCCAGAGGTCCTCATCACCGACAGAGGTACGGCGTTTACTGCTGACCTAACTCAGGCAATACTGAGATACAGCCAAACAAGCCACCGCCGGACCACAGCGTACCACCCACAGACCAATGGCCTCACCGAGCGGCTAAACAAGACCATCGCCGACATGCTGGCCATGTATGTCGACGTCGAACACAAGACGTGGGATGCCATCCTTCCGTATGTGACCTTCGCATACAACACGGCCATGCAAGAAACGACGCAAATGACGCCGTACAAGCTGGTCTACGGAAGGAGCCCGGCAACGACGCTCGACGCAATACTACCAACCGCCACCGACGAAGACGACCTCGACGTAGCCGCCTATTTGCAACGCGCCGAAGAAGCTCGACAGCCGTCACTATAATCTTCGACGACGCCACATGGAGTACCAACCCGGTGACCGTGTGTGGGTCTGGACGCCGATACGCCGACGTGGGCTCAGTGAAAAACTTCTTCGGCGATACTTCGGGCCATACAAGGTGCTTTGACGTCACGGCGCTCTTGATTACGAGGTCGTCCCGGACGGCATTACGAACTCCCAGCGACGCCGCGCACGACCTTAAGTCGTCCATGTCGTGCGCCTTAAGCCGTTTTTTGCGCGTTAGCGACCCTGGAGACTCTACTTTTTCCTTTGTTATTGTAATTTATTTGTGTATGCACTTGTTTTTTTCCTTTCCATGTTCTGTTGCAAGCATCGGGACGATGCTTTTTCAGAGGGGGGCAATGCCATGCCCGCTTCTGCTTTTATTTTGATGTGTTCGAGTTTGACCAGCAAGGACGGTTATGAACGCTCGACGCTGGCCCCGAAGCAGTGTTTGAGAAGCTTCACGATTCTGGTAGATCGTTTTGTTAAGATTGCGCGCCGCACGCGAATGTTCCAGCGTTGTCGAGAGATAACGCCGCCACCAGCGATGTTGCTGGAAAGTTCCATAGCACCTGTATAAAAGCCGACGCGCTTGACCACTTGTGAGTTGATCGACGGACGACGCCCTGTTCGCCGCTATCATTGTACAGCGTGTATTGCTGTAGTTCTAGTTCTGTATTTCCGGCCACAAGTTCGGCCAAATAAACAGTTTCATCCTGCAAACGCCGATTGCTGTCTTCGTCGACGTCACGACCACGTGACAATATGGACACTCATGGCAGGTGTTTACCGTCGCCGTCATGTCCCGATATGTATTGAAGAGGTATGAGCCTTAGGACAAATGAGGAAGAAGCACGAGAGCCGAGGCAGGAAAGAAAAGGAGGTTGAAGTTAGAAATAAAGCAGATTATGATGGACGCCAGTTCCATACTGAAGCTTTAATGCTGTTCCGTTCTTTTAACCCTTTCAGTCACGGTGTGTACAATTGTACACATCAACTTCGAAGTCCCATCACACACCGCGTGTTTCTTCAAATGACCTGAAACTTAGTGTACACATTCGTGCAGGCTTCCTGAGTGGACAACTAGCGCTTATTTAACTTCATTATGCTGTATATTGCTGCAGATGATCACTTTGCTACAGACACTACCATGTTCGACGATCGTTCGACGTGCGACGTTCCAGGACCAACGTCAAGAGCATTTTTTTCTTCGCTCGAAAAGCATACAACCAAAAACAAACTGTGCATGCATTTAGGGCCTAATAGTTGATTCCTTTTATGCAAGGATTGAAGCTGACTGATTGCAGAATAATTAGATATTTAATTACACGCTATTTCGCATTAATTACTGTAACTCACACAAAACAACACATTCCTTCATTTTATTTCTTGGAATGTAATACTGAGTGCCTTGAAATCATGCCATGGATATTTGATGCATTTGCATACAGTGCATCATAATTCGTGACTGAAAGGGTTAAGTAGGAACATTACATTATTTTGGCGCAGCCGGTCAACGAAGCCATCATGTGGGTGACGTTCTTCATTGACGAGACCTCCGAGGAGAAGATCATCTTTTCGAAGTACCAAGTTCAAGACGAAAGAGCGGTAGACCTACCTCGTGAGCTCAGCTCGGAAGAACTCGTGAACCTGGTTGTGGAAAAGGCAGCCGTGAACACTATTGAACTACGACGGAAAGGTGCTGTGAAAGTGAACTTGCGTGTGGCGACCTTCAACGACCTAGTTCTTGAACCAGCGCGTCGAAAAGACTCAGGATCACGGTCTTCGACGGAAGAGGTGAGCCTCGTTTTGAAAGCTCTTCAGCTGCAACCGGAACAGATTGTTCAACAAAGCCAAATAATGACATCTCTTATAAGCTCTCTGAATGCTGTGAAACCGATGCCTAAATTCGTAGAACCTGATGCCTTCGACGGTGCGCCTTCAAGTCCAGAAAGTTGGCTTGATTTCTACGAATATGCTGCTGGAAAAAAAAACAAGTAGCTCTCTGATGAGGCTAAAATCACCAACATGCGCGTTTACTTGAGAGGTGTTGCGCGAAAGTGGTATGAAATATGCATTCTGGAAGACAGTGACGACTCTTGGAGCCAGTGGAGGAAAACGTTTTTGACTGCATTCCGAAGCAATCCAGTACAAAGATGGAACACGGCGCTTAATTTCAAGTCTGAGCAAAGCTCCCTTGTCGAGTACTTCTTTGAGAAACGCCTTCTTTTAAAGCTGGCTGAGCCTTTGCTTCCATCTACGGCCGTAGTAGCCTTTAAAATGCATGGATTGCACACTGAAGTGTTGAAGCAAGTGCAAATACTGTCACCAAAACTCTAGATGACCTCCTCGCGTGTCTTCAGAACATATCATCAGCTTCGGAATCAAGCATAACCGCCAAGTCAAGCAGCTGTTTCAGTTGGAGTAAAGCGGACTGGTCAAGCCGCGCTCTGCGAGAACCAAGCCACCTCGCAAGTAGCACGGATAACTTGCCCTGGCGCGTTCCAAGAGGTCGAGTGAATAATATCGACACTGAAGCTCAGGAGTATTCGACAGAAAAAAAACTAATAAACGAGGGTGATCAGTCCCACCCGATGACTCCAAATGAGACTGTTTATTTAAGTTGCTCTAGCCTACTTCACATTCCCGTCAAAGTAGGAAACAAACATATGATGGCTCTGGTAGACAGCGGTGCTTCTGTGTCCATTATAAATGCCAAGCTGGCGGATGCAAGTCGCTTGCATAGTGGAAGAATCCTACGGGTACAAGGCTATGATGGAAAAGTAACGTTGCATGATCAGTGGGCCTTTGTAAACAGGGAGTTCCAGGGTCAGAAAATGGAGAGCGAAGTGTTGGTGATAGAGGCGGTGACGTACGACTTTTTGCTATCAAGACCAGATATAAAGAAACTAAAGATCAACGTGTACTGGGACGATGTGGTTCTAGTCGAAGGAGTAGCAAGGAACGAGACAAATCAGGGTAGACAAGATAATCTACGAGTTGTCAAGTGCGCGGAGGATATTGCAACGAGCTACCCTGAACTTGTATGCATAGGAAGCTATCCTCAGGCGATGAAGTCACACGAGGTTCCTTTCGAACTCGCTGGCAAGACCGTCATCCGAAAAGCACCTTACAATATGTCAAGGGAGCGAAAGATGTGGCTCAAGAAAGAGTTGCAGGAGATGCTAGATGCTGATATCATACGACCTTCGGTATCACCCTTCGCTTCTCCCATAACGATCGCACCGAAAGAAGACGGAACCTTCAGATTATGCACCGACTACAGGGTTCTCAATCATCAGACAGAACTCGTATCATTTTCCTATGCCGAAGATCGACACAATTATAGATGAGACCGGGGGTTGCGGACATTTTTCCCGCATCGATTCATGCAAAGGTTTCTGGCAGATCCCACTAACCGAAGAAACAAAAATGTACAGCGCTTTTTTCACGCCATTCGATCTCTACGAGTATAACCGGCTTCCTTTCGGTTGGAAAAACTCGCCAGCGTGGTTCCAGAAGATCATGAACGACGTCCTAAAGCCATTCCTTGGTGTATTTTGTAATGTGTACATAGACGACACTATAGTCTTCTCCAAAACAGAGGCTGAGCATCAGGACCATCTGTCTCAGGTGTTAAACGCCTTGAGCTTGGCACACCTCAAGGTTAATTTAAGAAGAGTGCATTCTTTCAACAAAAAAAATTCACAGCATATCCACGGAGTGAATGATGATGAGTGGGCGAAGCTGCGGAGGTTCATCGGTAAACCGTGAATCTTCCGTGAATTCTGCCCAGTACATCATCACCGACGTGAGATCGGGCGCGTTTATACTAAAGGTTCGATCAGTTATGACGACTTGCAGCTCACTTTAATTTTACATGTACGCTGTGAATTTTCATTGTTTAGAAAACCATTGCTTTAGAAAACATCTGGCGTCTTTCGTTAAGCAGGTGGCGTCTTTTCGTTTTGCTTTAGAAACATCTGGCGTTCTTTCGTTTTGCTTTTACAAAACATGTGGCGTCTTTCGTTGGTTTATTTCATCAATCAACGGCGTTTTGAACAAAATTTTTATTGTTTATTCACGCACAGGAGAAATCTCACCAGGCACTACCTTGGAGGTAAACAATGGCTGCTAATGGGAATGAGAGACAGAAGAAGTCGGCTTTTAGCTAACACTTACACTTCTACTTCTACTAACGTTTCCTACTGGAACGTGCCAATGGCTGCTAATGGGGAATGAGAGACAGAAGAATTCGGCTTTTAGTTAACGCGCACGCTGCGAATTTTTTATTGTTCAACAACGCACAGGAAAAATCTCCAACCGGCACCACCTTGGAGGTCAAAGCGTAAGACTTGTTACGGACTACGACTACGACTACTACTACTACTACGACGACGATGACTACGAGGGACGAACGGGTGCCGCCTTAAGGAGCTTCGCCCCTAAAAAGAACGAGCATGAGCGTCGTCGCCGGGTCTCGGAAAACAGTACTGAGCAGCCAATAGTATAGGCACACGTTGCATGGGGAAGTTAGTTTCTAAGCATATCTCGTAGGTACGCTCTACCATATTTCTATCTCACTTGTGATATGGGTATGCAATCAAAATGCTAGCACTTGTGCGCCATAACGCGTAAACGCACAGCTTTTTAAATGCGAGCCATTTCTTAGCGAACCTTTGGCACTTTGACCGCTTCTATCTAACACGTAACACTCACGTAAGAATATTATTCTAAACCACTCAGTTTAATTACTGTTTTAGATCTATGCAAGGCAAAGCTCACTGCTCTCCCATGTTAGAGCATTGGGTGCTCTCAGTCGTCCACGTTTTTTGAGAAAGTACGCTAGCGCAGAGGCACAAGTGGCCCGCAACACACGTGGACCGATCTTATTCTAGGGCCACCGCTTGGAACAGCTTATCGCTCTCCCGTAGCATTGTAGAAAGTACTTTAAATCGTTTCTCTAATTTTTACAGCCAGGCTGTACAAAACCAGGCCATTCGTAAAACTGAAAAATTACCGACTCAACATGACACTCATATCATCACTAACAACCATTATGTTTAAATAATAATAATAATGATAATAATAATAATAATAATAATAATAATAATAATAATAAAATAATAATAATAATATTATTATTATTATTAATATTAATAATAATAATAATAATAATAATAATAATAATAATAATAATAATAATAATATAATAATAATAATAAAATTATCGTTGCTTTAACTGACTTAGCGTGTTCAACACTATGGGACAGCGGAGCTGAGGAGCGCAGCGATGGAGTGCCAAGCAAAGCAAAGCTATGACATCATCACTAACGTCAAATCGCCTGCAGCGGCACATTGGCTTCTCCCACGCCCGACTCCGGCCTACCACCTGCGCCGCTGCTCCTCATCTCCGCTCCTCGAGCAGCTCTCCCTTCTCTCCGCTTCCACACCAGCATGTCTCCCACCTCCTACTTGCCCTTCCTCTTGCACTCGCCTGCGCTGTACTATGCTCTACCCTCACTCCTCACCCCAACTTCTCTTTTCCACCCCCTTGCTATATTATTCTATACATGGTTATGCGTTGCAAAGAGATTCCCTATTTTTGAGGCACGTACGCGCTTCGCAATGCTGCAAACAAGGATAAGGAAAGTTCAAGCTCGACTTTAACAGCTCCGCTGCAAGGACATTCAGAAATCCTTGCCCCTTGAGAAAATGGGGGCAAGGAATACTTCTCTTTCTTTCTTTCTTTCTTTCTTTCTTTCTTTCTTTCTTTCTTTCTTTCTTTCTTTCTTTCTTTCTTTCTTTCTTTCTTTCCTTCCTTCTTTCTTTCTTTCTTTCTTTCTTTCTTTCTTTCCTTCTTTCTTTCTTTCTTTCTTTCTTTCTTTCTTTCCTTCTTTCTTTCTTTCTTTCCTTTTTTCTTTCCTTCTTTCTTTCTTTCTTTCTTTCTTTCATTCTTTCTTTCTTTCTCTCTCTCTTTCTTTCCTTATTCCTTTCGCATGGCCCATTGCCCATTCCTGTTTCCTTACTCCATGCTGGGAATTCGACCGCCATCCACGTGTTCTGTACGCTAAACTTCGTTTGCTACCTAGAGCAACGACGGTCATTCGTTCACATCCAGGCAACGATGAAATGTGGCAGCCTGAAATGAACGGGTGCCTCGATAACGTAGATAAAATTGACGTGTCAGAAATAGCTATTCGCTGAGAAGCCCCTAATGGAGACATCATCATTTATGGGAAAACCGTACATAAAAAAACCTTAGAAGCGCTTTGCACTAGCGGTGCCAAGCCTGAAGGAACAGCGGAGATGGGCAGCCTTCCTTGTTCTTGTTTACTTTTCCCTTTCTTGGAAGTGCGCCTCTCTTTCATAGCGACACTGACGTCATAGCTTTAGCTCCACCTACGCAGCTGTGCGGAGTGGGTTGAGAAGTAGAAGGCGACCCAGACGAAGTGTACGCGCATCCGCGCACACACACGAGCGGTACCCTTAAGAAGAATATGGAGTCAATCGTAAGGTTATCGAGAGACGGGAATTTTTCGCGCGTTTTTGCGCAGTGTCCTGTAGTGAAGACAAAGTTCTGGAAATGTATTGATTAGCTATCGATTTGCTTTGTACTATGTGCTTTTATGCTTACCTGAGCAATGGTAACTACCACAAATGCATTGGTTAATGATCGATTATCGATTACCTATGGATTGGCTACTAATTGGCTTACGATATGCTTTAGCATGCATGTCAAGGCATTTGTAAACAATTTACAGAAATTTATTACCTATTGATCGATTATCAAATGGCTATCCATCTCAATCTTTGATTCTCTCACTCTCTGTCTTTATATCTCTTTCAGTTTTTCCCCTTTTTTCTCTTTATTTCTCACTTCCCTTTCCCACCCCTTGGTATACTATACAATAAAATGCTACGTCATGCTTCGCCAGCGTGCTGAGATAGCCCAGTGGTGACGACGCTTGTCTTCGGATCGAGGTTGTGCGGGTTCGGATTCCGACTCGGAAACAATTTTTTTTGCCAAGAATTTCTCTCTTTCTCTTTCTTTCTTTATTTTTTTCTATCTTTCTTTTTCTCTCTTTCTCATTGTACGTGTTCTCCTTCCCGTTAGGGTTATCGCATCCCACGCCGGACAAATCGGCGCATGTGTTTTGGGAGTGAAGTAGAAGATCAAGAAGAGGACGCACATAGCACATGCAGGTTCATGATGACGACAATTTTCTGTTGCTGGATTACTACCAACGGCTGGCATAAACGGCTTCGCGGTTTAAATGCGCATGATACCGGCACACCTACGAAAGAGAAAGATAAAAAAACATTTCTTTGTACAATTATGAGTGGTCTTCCTCGTAGGCTCACGTTGGAGCCTTTCGTTCAGGGCTCGTGCCACTCTATGTGCCCAATTTAAAATTGTATTGTAGCGACATCAGAAAGCCACCGCGGCATGGTATTTGCGAATAAATCACGCGTGTCAAAAATCTGCGAAAGCGGCCTGGACACACAGCCTCCCATGTCAGGGCGATGCAGGCTACGTGGACGGTTGCGTATGTAAAGCTATGACAATCTGCCGAAATATAAAGAGGCGGAGAACGAATTCAGTGGTTGTACGAGCAGGCCGAGCAACAAAAATCGCGTTGCGGGGGTCACGGTCATGTGTCATATAAAGCATGAAATAGAGAAAACAGACGATAGTGGGGGCATATACAGGGGCAATAATTAATCCACCGCAGTCTCAAAGCCATCTGGAACGCAACAGCCCTGCCGACTGTTGAGTCCGTTCATCCGTGCGTGGGCGCGGCGTGCAGACACGTCAAATTAAAGCTAGGGCCCGTACCTGTGGCGAATAGCTGCTTTAACGCGATAGCGTCAGATGACACGCTCGAAAGATAACCCGTCTGTGTTCGAAAGAAATCACCCCTTTTGAAATCGAAGGAAAACGATTTTTAAAGAAATCATCCAGGTTTTACTCATTTATTGCAGCAAAAACTTCGTAAATCCATCGCAAATCCAAGTTAGTTTCGTTAGCACGGGTTGATGACAACATTCAGCTGGCACATCTCGTAGAATGGAAATTTCTTCGTTAGATCGAGAACTTCGTAAAATGGGATTGCTTTAGATCGAGTTTTCACATGGCGCGACCATTTTATTAACGCCGGTGTTCGAAGCGGGTGAAAGTGTTAACCGGTCAGTAGTCAAGAGGAACAGATTTCCAACACATGGGCGTGACAGTCTCTTATACAGCTTAATGGGTTTTGAAGCTGAACGCTTAGCATTAAGGCAATTTATTTATCTTGCTGCGCTATAAGAAATGTTTAGAGTATTGGGTGGAAGTGAGGAAGGGAAGGTACATTAATAAAACCGAAGTCATTAATAAAACCGAACTGATCTGTATCAAGTGGAGCGCGAGGAGGATGAGCATGCGCAGAAGAGGCAAGGAGGATAAGAGAAAGTGAGACACTTAAACTCGTTCAAGGAGAAAAAAGTCACAGTTTCGCCGCAAGGGCAAAGCAATGAATGCGATAGCAAGAAAAGCGGCCCGTGATGGACGCGCTGCAACTACCGTGCGTCCATCACTAGCCGGCAGCTTCTAGACAGTTTTAATTTCACGTACGTAGGGACTTCTCATACGCAAACGTGAAAAAGTACACCTACGTTACGTGCACGACATCTGAAACGCTTTTAGCTACACGTACGCGGCGCGCGGTGAGAGCTACCACGTAGCTCCATCTGCTGAGAATCATGAACACTGCGGTAGCTTGTTCGAGCGCCCGCGCGAGCAGACAGCGGAAGCGCAAGGTTCTCCCTGCGCAAATATTAAAGGGACACTAAAGGCAAATATTAAGTCGACGTTGATTGTTGAAATAGCGGTCCAGAAACCTCGTAATGCTACTTTTATGCCAAGGAAGTGCTTATTTTGAAATAAAATCACGTTTTAGTGGTCCGCATCGCGTTAGCACACTTCAAATCACCCGCCTGAAATCAGTCTTTCATACGTCACTGCTGCCGTGCCCAACGTTGCCCGCCTTTACTGCGCGGCGGCGTGCGCCATTTGGGCATCCGGCAACATCACATGCATGCAGCATTTTGTCGAACTTTCTGTCAGAGCGACTTTCACGAGCGCGCAAAACACACGCGGCAGTACGCGATACCGAAACTACCATTAAGACGCGACCGCGTGAGCGAAACAGGGCGCCGGGCGAAGCTCAGTTCGGCGAAAACGGAACCTTTGAACCACGCGCGCCGTTCCCCATGGCAACGCCACAGAGGTTCTTTTTTCCATGAATTAAACAGAAACGAACAAACAGCATTTTATTACGTCTCTTGATGCACGGAAGGTACTTTTTTTATTGCTGCTAGTTTGATTACTAGTGATTAATTGTAGGCGGACTCTCATACGTCATCGGGTTCATTTTGAAAATGTGCCGCTAGTTGCGCTCATCGTGTGATACATTTACCTTAATTTCTCGGTAAGTAGGGCACTGCTGTTGATAATATTGCCGTTTTAGACGTTGTCATACATTGAGCTTTTACTCTGACATAAATTGTTATTTGTCTTTAGTGTCCCTTTAGGTGCGCCCGTCGCGCTCCCAGCGCCATCTCGCTGGTAATGAAGAAACGCTTGTACGTTCCTCCGTCTCGGAGGACTGCAAACGGTAAAGGGTGTGTATATAACGCTCGCCGTTAGCTACCTGAGGGATGTACGCTTTGTGGAGTAGTGTTTAGCGCACGGCGCTGCGAATTCAGAGGTCGCTGGTTCGATTCCGCGCTTCGGAAGCATTTTTCTGATTTATTTTTCTTTGGGATATTGATCTATATATACATCTACATATACGCAGCATGACGATGGCGACGGCAAAAATCAGCCGAGACTGTCCATATAATTGCTATCGCAATAGAAGAGTGAACGATTGTGTCATGCACAGAGAACGCCTCATTGTGCACCGGTGATTTCCATGTGGTCATTGCTTTCGCATTATGTGCAGTACAATAGTTGTATTCACTTGCAAATTGTGAGATATTCTATCACACCAACATACGGCGAATTTCATACCTTTACTGTGATTTATTACTTATTGATACTCGCAACACCAAAATGTGTCGTTACATCGTGGAATCAATAGTCAAAAACAAAAGAAAGGTCACAATGCCTTGAAAGGATCTGGAAATAAAAACACTACGGGGAACTGTATAAGAGAAATAAGGCAGACTATACTTTTACGATTTGCACAATCATTTGGATGTATTTATATTCACTCGTATCCAGATTTTATATAATTAAAAAATACCTTCATGCATGTGCGATAGAGCTACGGATAAACCTCCCGAGAAAGAGAAAATAGAACGGGAATGCGTTTTGCTTTCCTTAGAATGGGTGCACAGCATGATTATCACCAACACCATAGCTAGTTTTTTTTTTTTTTTTTTTTCAGTGCTCTGCTGTAAAAATGGGCACTTCGTCGATTTCGCGCTGTCAACCGGTCTTGTCTATAGGAACCCAGAACCCCTAGTTCCCTCTAGGGAGCAGTGCTGTGTTTTAAAGCATTAAACTGTACACCCTGGCGCCCTCTGTTTAGTGGCGGAAGAAACTATTCGATCAGACAGGACGCCAAGGGATAAAAGAAATAAATTTTTAGAACAAGGTCTTTCTTTTACCAGCGGATCAGTTCTAAGTCGAGCCTGCACCGTCGCCTCAAAATTATGATAATGATTTTGATGACGATAACTGATGATGATTACGATGGTCATGCTCGAAGTGATGTTAATGATGGTAATAGACTTTTTTCAAGCAATCCCAGAACCCCCTGCGGGCGCGCGAAGCACTATGGGAAAAGTGCGTACGGGGAGCCTGTCTGCTGTTCCGACGCTCGCTGCTCGTGGGCACCGTGGGAGCACCAAACGAAAAAAACACGTCGCCGCTGGTTGACTATTAATAAATCCTAAGTACTACACATGTCTGAACGCACCTGCATGTATCTCTACGCATGAAATGCGAAAGGAATGATGCGGTCAGTGTATGTATTACCGAGCGGATGTATACCGGATGTAGCACTTAGGCGGCATGCGTGTTATCACGTGCCGATACATGCAGTCAAAACGTGCTATCGTGAGCGATGTGAGCTGGAACACCGAATTCGTATTTATTCAATGATTACTTCTTTACAAGCCGCTATAGCATTTATTGCCATAGCCGCTCGTGATCGGGTTTTACCAAACTGTAGAGAGGTGTTACAGTGTTCAGGTTTACAGATGATTATTTGATTTTAATTGACAATTAAGTCACGCGCTCTACAAAGAAGTGAGCACATTCTAAACGTGTTTAAAGAAAGGGGGATGGGACTAGAATTCACTTGCGAAATGCCTTGCTCTGATAATTTGCAGTTTCTTGATACATGCTTTTAAGTTTCAGTGCGGAGCATGTTTGCGGGCAGCAGAGCCCGCGTTCAGCGAAATCGGTGTTTAATTTCGCGTCGGCGGATTCGAATATTGTTAAACGAGGAATCGGGATGTCATGATTACGCACGGCATTGGAAAAAAACTTGCGCACGTAAGATGAGCAGTTGTTTCCAGCTGCAAAGTGATCAAAGAGGCGGTATATCCTGCGTATCGTTACATCGGTTTGCGAAAATCCGTTCGCATGGCGGGCAGTAGAGCCCGCGTTCAGCGAAATCGGTGTTTAATTTCGCGTCGGTGCATTCGAATATTGTTAAACGAGGAATTGTGATGTCATGATTACGCACGGCATTGGAAAAAAACTTGCGCACATAAGATCCGTAAATAATGACGAAACTAGAAATATTGCAGTTATTCTACATCTGTATAAGAAGTCGCATGACCTGAAGAACGTAGGGAAGCGATATGGGGGTGAAGGTTGTGTTTGCCGCCCCCGAAAATGCGGTCAGAGGCATGCCAATTATTTTGTAAATTGTGTAGGAGTTGACCGCAAATTTCTCTTTCTTGTGTCCACATGTACATCGGCCAGACTGGTCTATGTATTAATACGCGCCTCAGTGAGCATCGAAATTCATTGAATGGAGCCGTCTCATCTCGCATCGCTATGTCAGTCATGAAAATGTAATCCCATCTTGGAAAGCACAGTTATTTTATACCATCAACCTAATCAGACAACGCGAGAAATTTCGGAGGCATATCATATGTCACAGACAAGGCCACACTCTGTGTCAGTCTACCTTCTTAGTCGTTACAAGACAAGGAATTCAACTTTATTAATCGACTGTAAGCACGCGCCTTGGTTGTTTGGCTTTTTGTGGATCTTTATGATACGCGCGACGCGCTCCCATTTTTGTATACAGTAGAACCCCGCTGATACGTTTTTGAAGGGACCGTAGGAAATAAACTTAAGATACGGGAAACGTAAGAGCCGAAAAACAGGAAAAACGGCAAAATATTTAGTGGTACAGAATTTTATTTCAATTCTTACGAGCAGCGCGAAAATTGGCGCGCTCAGCCGCGATCTAGTCGATGGATAGAAACGCGGAGCTTAGGACAGCCTCATCCACAGAAATGTAATCAACGTATGTGATTTTTTAACACCAACAGCTGTAGGCATGAAAGAACTAAGCACACGCAATCACGATCGGCGCGGCGAGTCCGACCGTGAACCGCACGCACGACCATGCGAGCTCCAACCAGCTCGAACTCCTCCCGTTCTCCGACAAAAACGATGATGATGAGTCTACGCCAACGCGATGGCAGAAGTGAATGCCAATCTCGAAGGCCTTGCTTTCGCAAGCAATTACGTCATACACGCCATATTTGTGCAATACAAATCTCAAAGGCTATGCTTTTGTCAATAGTAAATGCCGATCTCGAAGGCCTTGCTTTCGCGAGCAGTTACGTCATAGACGCCATCTTTGCAATTTGAATCTCGAAGGCCATGCTTTTGTTTGCATCAATTGAAAGATTCTGTTGCTTGCGCCTCTCATGCGGCTAATATTACGGTCAAACGAGGCCAAGCTGCGTGAAAATACACCATGCCGCTCTCTTTGGTAGTCACTCGGTCGGCTCCGAGCGCACTTCGCGACGTATCATACGGGAACGGTCCGACAGTTACGACGTAACAGCGGGGTTCCCAATACATTGTATCCTATGGGAGCTATGCCGGGACCGGCGGAAAACGACGTAACAGCCGGGAAAACGCAGCAGTGAGGAACGTAACAGCGGGGTTCTACTTATATGCTTTTTTTTCATGCGTGCAATAAACTTTCAGTTGTGTGTGAGCGCTGGTTTGTGCATTTCTTTCCTTGTACTGCTCCTTTCTTTTTTCGCTATGAGTATTATTCCAACCTGTAGTTATAGCTCCAAGGAAGGTTAGTAAGCACTTATCGTTCGTTACATATGTGGCTCGAGCGACGCAATGAATGTATCTCATTTCCCCAAATGCCGACTAACTTTCTAGTGTACTCTTTAAATATCAGAACATCACACTGTGCTCGTCGGCAGTGTCGATGGACGTTGATTCCAAATGCATCCGCGAATCATAGGCCGCTCCTGCACTTCATAGGCAACCGAGTTTTTTTTTTTTCATTTACACCGTAAGGCGGACTGGCGCAAAAAAAAAATAAATAAATGAAAAGTGACGCTTCTGAGTCGCTCAACTAGTCCAACAGTGAGACAGACGGAAATCGTCGAGAGGCCGTCGCAGCTAAATACGGAAGTTCGTGATTGAATTGCGCAGTAACATGTTGCACCTTGTCAAGTTCACTGTGTCTAAGAAGTCCTGGCACGGTGCAAGCGGAAAGCTGCAGCGCGAGGCCCGCTCGCTCGTCGAGGCGGCTGCTGCGGCGTACACACATTTCCCATGACCACTTGCGCGCCCGTTGGTGGCGCTCGTGTGCTTGAGAAAGGTCTAATGAAGATGACGCTCTAAATGGTTAGAATGATGTTGATGGTGATTATACTCAAAAAGAGACGCCTGTCGGTCATTTGGTTCAAGAAATTCACCAAAGCTTCAACGACTACCTTTCCCACGCGGTCATCCTGCACAAGGATTCACACTTCATCGAGTTCACTTGCACAGTTGGGCCTCCGTCTGCCGCGTAAGCTGCGTGTGTCCATGCAATGGGCTCACTAATTTGGACGACCGAGCTCTCGGAAGAAATAATTCTACTCCATCTATAATGGACAACGCCCATGCAAGCACCAATGGGCTTCTTGCAATCGCCCGGGCTTCTTAATCTCGTGTATTAAGAACGCCATTCCTGTGAGTCATTGCAATAGCAATTATATGGATAGACGTTTTTGGCGTTGCCGTCATGTTTCACATAAGTTCAATATCGGCAATATCGCCCCGCGCATCGCATGTTCTACCCGCGGGTAAAAGGCCGCGAGCGGGGGCGACGAACGCGGCTGTAGAGAGATGAAACGAATCGTCATTTTCCGTCACACGGAGAGCGCATGCGATGACATCAATCCTCGTGCGAGGCCTGCCGTCGATTGATTCTCAAGCACAGATGGAATGCCCCTCCTTTCTTTCCTCGGGCAAAGTAGCATCCACGCCAGAAGGGGAGGATGGGTGGGGGTTAGGAGGGGGCTGCATCCCTTGAACAGCAAGCGTGAACATTGACGGTAAGGGCGTGGTCTCGAGCGCTGGCGCGCGCGCTATAGCGGCAGACATTGCCAAACGGATTGTATGACTTTCTACGCGCTGTAATCTCACCGCTTCGTGTTGAGAGAACAAACGCCACGTGGACCGCTTCTCTCCCTGGAGTGGCCCTATCCCAAGCCGTGCTCAAACGGGCGAGGTGTTGTCCGGCCGGCAAATTCAAACGGAGCGAAGAAATCACTTAAGACAGACACACGCACACATGGAGCGCAGAAGTATTGCATGCTGGTAAGGCTAATTGGTTCATAGATTAAGCAGGAAAGTTTAAACTGAGCGAAGAAGACAAAGCGTAAGGATATAGAAACATGCACTATATCGTGCATATCACATCTATGTGTGGTATAGTATAGCAATGAGTGTAAAAAGGGAGGGAGGGTGAGGAGAAGGGAAAGGAGGAGGGAGAGTATGGCATGGTATAGCGGAGGCTAATGGCGGAGGGAGGCGAGTCGGAGGTTGGAGACATGCAGCTGGTAAAATGGACATGAAGTGGATGCGCTTGAAAGACGAGGACGAAGAAGTGACGTCCTCTTCTTCGTCCTCGTCTTTCAAGCGCATTCACTACATCGACATGCAGAACCAACTAAGTACACTGGTAAAATGGACAGAAGGTTCCGTCAGTGCTAATCCATGCCCATGCTCGCCTAGCTTTGTATCACTTTGCATTTCATCGCTGAGGCTTTGCATCAGCCCCGCTTCGCATAAATTGCTTCATCATCAGCTTCATCGTCATCATCATCATCATGATCAATTGCGCATCAGGTCCGCATAAAATGTAGTTACGTGAGATCGGATCCAAAAGAGTCAGCTGCTAGCGTTCCTTCGTATAACATTACAATTTGTTGCTATCGCATTCATCGCTTCCTATTTGCGGCTAAACTGTGATTTTCTAACTGCGGAGCAGCTGACGGGCCCTGTCTTTGTGTCATGTCTGGCGTTGGGGTCACGCAGGTCTCGCGTTTGGTTCACATAAATCGAGAAGGCTGTACGTTTGGAACGTCAGCCTCGTCGAAGGAATAATTCGTCTCTAAGAGCCAGCGAAGCCACAGCGAAACGCAAGCGTCGAGAGTTAGACACAGTCGTCACTCTGAGCCCTCTTTACAACCCCGCATATACCACCCCCTTGCTGGGTACTGAAACTGAAAAATTACTGGGTAATCGGGCTAGACAACACCAACCCTCCTGGGCCCACAGCTACGCCAGTGCCTAAACACCACCACCCCATCATTTCTTTAGTCTGAGATATCAGTCCCGAAAATCGGCTAAGCGCGTAATTCCAGAAGAAACTGGCTGGCCTCAGCTATCATCGTCAACGCGAATAGCGTAACGGTGACTAGCCCTCGTTTTGGTGCTCTCATCATTCCGTTGGCTCTGTCTATACCCAAACAATGCATGGCGTAGTGATAACAGTGCGCACCTAACTTGAATGATAGATCATGACATGCATGTCATTTCCTTCGTCATCACACACATGATAAGGAAGCTGTCGGGATACCATGTTGACCATTTCATTACAATGGTACCTACTTCAACCCCAGCTGAAGCCTCGTGTTCCTTCCTGTCATGCGTGAGTTGTGCATATGGTGAGTACAAGAGATTGAGCACTGAAGAAGTGAAATATTAAAGTATTACGTATTCCACTATGCGAGAATTCCATGCAGCTCTCGGTATATTAGGGGCGAAGCTCCTTAAGGCGGCACCCGTTCGTCCCTCCTAGTCGTAGTCGTAGTAGTCGTAGTGCGTAACCAGTCTTACGCTTTGACCTCCAAGGTGGTGCCGGTGGGAGAGTTTTCCTGTGCGTTGTTGAACAATAAAAAATTCCCAGCGTGCGCGTTAACTAAAAGCCGAATTCTTCTGTCTCTCATTCCCCATTAGCAGCCATTGGCATGTTACAGTAGGAAACGTTAGTAGAAGTAGAGTGTAAGTGTTAGCTAAAAGCCGACTTCTTCTGTCTCTCATTCCCATTAGCAGCCATTGTTTACCTCCAAGGTAGTGCCTGGTGAGGTTTCTCCTGTGCGTGATTAAACAATAAAAATTTTGTTCAAAACGCCGTTGATTGATGAAATAAACCAACGAAAGACGCCAGATGTTTTGTAAAAGCAAAACGAAAGAACGCCAGATGTTTCTAAAGCAAAACGAAAAGACGCCAGCTGCTTAACGAAAGACGCCAGATGTTTTCTAAAGCAATGGTTTTCTAAACAATGAAAATTCACAGCGTACATGTAAAATTAAAGTGAGCTGCAAGTCGTCATAACTCATCGAACCTTTAGTATAAACGCGCCCGATCTCACGTCGGTGATGATGTACTGGGCAGAATTCACGGAAGATTCACGGTTTACCGATGAACCTCCGCAGCTTTGCCCACTCATCATCATTCACTCCGTGGATATGCTGTGATTTTTTTTCACTGCTCAGGTGCTAAACGTATCTGCGCATTACGCAGCTAAGCCTCTGTTTAGGACAAGACGTGAATGAATTAGAGTACTATTGCACTCTGCTATGGGAGAGGCGTACAGCTGTCCTTAACATTACGTCTATCCAAGATTCCCTATACGCGCAGCCCAGGAACAGGCATTGCTCATTAGAGCCACAGTCGCAAACGTTACAGTGTATGTTTATCCTGTTCTACCTCGACAGTTTCTCAACTAAATCATGCGACTTCTCGCTAACTACGCCGTTGACATTTCTTTAAAACACGATACCGATGATTTATGAACAACCTTGCTGTCCAAACATTTCCTCTTTTAGCAAAGTGTCTTAAGGTTTCCCTAGCAGTAAATAGTTCTTTCCTTTTTTATACACAGAACTACGGAATACAGCAAGCGTTGGACTTGCGCTGGACAAGCGTTGGAATCCCAACGTTCGGCAGAGAATTTGGGCCCCAAGGAGCTTGGGGACCCAAAAAGCTTGCGAGTGGCCAGGGCGCATGCGCGGTACCCAAGCTACTCTTGGGCTCTTGCGCTCGCGTTGACGGAAGACGCAAAAAATCACAGCATATCCACGGACTGAATGATGATGAGTGAGCGAAACTGCGGAGGTTCATCGGTAAACCGTGAATCTTCCGTGAATTCTGCCCAGTACATCATCACCGACGTGAGATCGGGCGCGTTTATACTAAAGGTTCGATCAGTTATGACGACTTGCTGCTCACTTTAATTTTACATGTACGCTGTGAATTTTCATTGTTTAGAAAACCATTGCTTTAGAAAACATCTGGCGTCTTTCGTTAAGCAGGTGGCGTCTTTTCGTTTTGCTTTAGAAACATCTGGCGTTCTTTCGTTTTGCTTTTAGTAAACATCTGGCGTCTTTCGTTGGTTTATTTCATCAATCAACGGCGTTTTGAACAAGATTTTTATTGTTTAATCACGCACAGGAGAAATCTCACCAGGCACTACCTTGGAGGTAAACAATGGCTGCTAATGGGAATGAGAGACAAAAGAAGTCGGCTTTTAGCTAACACTTACACTTCTACTTTAACGTTTCCTACTGGAACATGCCAATGGCTGCTAATGGGGAATGAAAGACAGAAGAATTCGGCTTTTAGTTAACGCGCACGCTGCGAATTTTTTATTGTTCAACAACGCACAGGAAAATCTCCCACCGGCACCACCTTGGAGGTCAAGATCTGGTACTAGCGTTACGACTGGTTACGCACTACTACGACTACGAGGGACGAACGGGTGCCGCCTTAAGGAACTTCGCCCCTAAAATCGAGAACTAGCGTGGGTGCTCAAGGCATCTTGTGTCCCCAGCGAGACTACACAGACACAGCGCGCGCTACGGCGTAGTATGAACAGCGTCTCGCGTGATTTCAATTTCGCCACGTGTGGCGCTCCGTGCGCTTGACCCTAACGCAGCCTGCGTTCGGCCCAATTCTCAAACTCTGCTGATCATCCGAACGTAAGAGCAGGCTGCCCAACGCA
>NC_051185.1:102044955-102079737 GCF_013339695.2 Rhipicephalus sanguineus | reverse complement strand
GATCGTGTTCGTCATACTCTCACGTCCTCCTATGTCAAATTTTGGTAAATGCCAGTAAGGAGACGACTATGAGAGAGCCCATAGCTTGGCGGCTAAGATAGATAGATAGATAGATAGATAGATGAAGATAGATAGATAGATAGATAGATATAGATAGATAGATAGATAGATAGATAGATAGATAGATAATAGAAAACGGTCGAAGTGCTTTGGTCGGCTAAGAAATGCTTCGAATTTAAACTTCTTTGAATTCCCGCTACGCCTTCCTGAAATTTCTTGTCGAACATTTAACTTCACGGCTTTCGTTTAGATGCGTACGTAGATTATAAAAACTCTTCGAAAATTACGCTTCGATATAAATACAATGCCCAGGTATTTCGCTTCCCGCATATAAAAAAGCTGCACAAGTCCTGCAATTTACGCTAAGGTAGCATCACCTAACTTCTACTGCGCATCTATTTCGGCGTTCGCAAGTGCCGTAAAGCAGACAACTAAGGTCTTCAGTACGGCATAATAAAGGGCGCCTGCAACACATCTTTTTTCAATAGATGATTAAACTTCCAGGCATCCATCGAATGGCCACAATCTTGGGATTTATTTCACCACAAATCTATTTGTGCCTTGACGTAGGAAGCTACGTCAGCAACTGCGTCATGCGACTGCGTCATGTGACTGAGGACTTCAGAGAAGCAATATGGGGCTCACACGTTCATGGGAGCCTAGACCATCGATCAACATCCCTTTGTGTTTACTATCTATCTATCTATCTATCTATCTATCTATCTATCTATCTATCTATCTATCTATCTATCTATCTATCTATCTATCTATCATATCTATCTATCTATCTGCAATATGCGACCTTTTGGCCGCACTTTTTCCAGCAGTCTATCGAACGACTGGATGCGTCCCCAAATGATTGGAAGGAAGCTCGCGTAATCCTATATTTAAATCTGGTGACCCATCTAACCCATCGAATTACGAGAACCAATATCTGTAACTAGTACTTGTTGCAAACTCCTAGAACATATAATTTCATCTGCTCTCATGAAGTTTCTTACAGAACATAACTTCTTCTTCATCAATCAGCACGGTTTTTGCATGGTCGTTCTTGCGAAACGCAATTATTCGAATTAATTAATGACTTGCATCACTCCTGTTCACTGCTTACATCAAATTGATGCTATAGTTGTTGATTTCGCGAAGGCCTTTGATAGGTTCCTCACTTGCGGCTTGTTCATAAACTTACAGGTCTTAACATAAATACAAAGGTTGTTAGGTGGATTACCAACTTCCTAGCAAACCGATACCAATCCGTATTCGTTAATGACCATTTGTCTCCGTTAATTCACGTCAAATCTGGAGTACCACAGGGTTCCGTGCTCGGGCCTATCTGGTTCTTAGTTTTATTAACGATATTAGTAATGGTATGCATTCCACAGTTAGATTATTTGCGGACGACTGTGTGATTACAGGCAAATCAGTAAACCCTCAGGACACCAGCTTCCTTCAGTCTGACTTGAAAATCTTAGTAAATGGTGCAACAATTGGCAAATGCAAATTAACGTTAACAAAAACAAAAGCTATCACGTTCGGGACAACGGCTAACCTCGTGTTTTACGACTACACGTTGAACAACATGCCCACAGACTCTGTATCCACAATAAAATACCTTGGTGTACATTTGTCATCAGACCTGTCATGGAACACCCATATAGACGCAATTGTCAGTAAAGCATCCAGATCACGTGGCTGCATAAGGCGTAATTTGCATCCGGCGAACTCCGAACTAACTTCCTTACTTATAAAACCTTAGTACGCTCAAAACTCGAATATGCCTCCTTCATCTGGAATCCGCATCAGGCCTACCTCAAACAGAAACTGGAGTCGGTACAAAATAAGGCTGCTCGCTTCATCACAAAAAATACTTACGAACATCAAGCGTAACTGAAATAAAATCTTCACTCAATTTAGCTCCTCTAGAAATCGCAGGTTGCTGACACTATTGTCATTCTTTCATAAGCTTCACTTCAATCAGTCATCCCACGATATCTTCAATATCAGGCCAGCTCGTCATATATCTTCGCGACTCGATCACCAACATAAAATTGAACCTATTTTCGCCCGCACTAATCTCTTTTTTCACTCCCACTTCTCCTCGCCATTCGTGAATGGAATCTTCTTCCTGCTGACATTGTGCGCATTGTGAATCATGACTCATTTGTAACTAGCCTAAAGTCATTTCTTAGGACAAATGGAAGCTATAGAAAAATTCTATCCTCACTTCACTAGTGCTGATTTTCTATGTTCTTTTCCTTTCTCTTTTTTCTTTACATTGCGTCTTTATTTATTCTGTTCCGCTTGTCTATTAGTGTTGTTTCTATTAGTTCATGTGATACTGATGATGTTATTGTTATGAAACTTTTACTTTATGATTGTTTTTTACGTCATTATAATACTGTCACACGTTAGTGCTTTTACCCCATTCGCTGTTTACTATTCATGTACGCGATTTCATTGTTCAGTTGTGTATTTTATTTATTTGCACATTCTACTGTATCCCCCCCCCTATGTAATGCCTTCTGGGCCTTTAGGGTATCATGAATACTAAGTAAATATAATTTATCTATCTATCTTAGCCCGCTAGCTCTCGCCTGTTCTAGCTCTGCGTTCTCTAGCTCTGGGGTCTTCTAGTTCAGGGCTCTTCTAACTTGGTCTCTTGCCTCTGGCCTCTTCTACCGCCATAGTCTCAACCGTGCCGGTTCCTGCTAACTATCTATTGATATTATGTCTAAATTTTTGTGCGACCAACGACGGACAAGCTTCACATCAAGGCTATGCCTCTTCCAGCAAAGTGCCCTTACAGATCCCCTGAAAGTAACTTCCTTCGTTCTTTCTTCCCTGCTCATAACTATTGTACCCAGCGAGAGGCGGACCACTGTCGCATTGAGGATCGCAATGTTCGTACTGGTGGCTGGCCATGGAGGAAGGAAAAACTGAGGACAGGCCCCTGACGTCATTTGCCAGTGAAGCCTCGGTGAAGACGGAAGGAGGTCATATTGTCTGTGAGACTCTCCCCTCTTGTTTATACAGAAACAGCGCAGTAAGAGGCAGGTCTCTCTGTACGCCTCGAAAACCACGTGGGCTGACGTGGAGCGCGTGCCGTGGCGATCCGAAACCCAATGGCACTGAACTGGACGCGATGGGCCACAGCGATACCGTTGGCAAATCACTTTCGTTCGAATATTCTGCTCGTTGGAAGCTGTGCGAAGTGTGCATGAGCACTGTAAATATCCTGTAATATCTAGCTTTTTTTAGCTTATGTGAAAAACAGGGATGCCTTCTCACAAACACCAAGTTACTGTTCCGATGACCAGGGCCCGCAAAAACACGCTTTGGCTTTACGCTGCTGCTTTGTTTTCACATCTGTCCTGGCTTTCCAGCCAGCCTGTGAGCTAGAAGTGGCAGTACGAAAAAGCCGGAGACCGTCCACTTCACTAAAAGAACCTTGCCGATAACCTGGCCACACTTGTAATCACATAGTACGTGCGTACTACGTACATTCCGAGATATAGGCCGTTGGATAAAGCAATGGAAGTTTACGAGCACAAACAAGTATTTTGGTCGTTGCTCCTGAATCGTTTTCACATACTGAACAAGTTTCGGCGGCCACGCCCCGTATAAATGTGGCGAGCAACAGCGTACATACACGGAGCAAGCACAAGACAACGTCGCTTATTATAGATGCACAGAAAACACGGTCGGCCACGTGCCGGCTTTTATGGTTGGATGGCGTCTCTCACGCGGCACTAGGTCACAGTCCCGTGTTCCAAAAAAAGCACACCGGCGTCAGCATTGCGCAACCTGTGACCTTGTACACGGTGCAAGTGGGCGAATCACACTTGGCCGCGTGAGCTCTAATGCCGAGAGCACACTGCTAGGAGCGAGCATCGTAAGCAAAAAAGAGAAAAGATTTATACGCAGAATCAAGTTGTTGCCGTTGCCGTGAACATTTATAACACGAAACTACATATATGATGTCCTCATTCCGCGTTGCGGCGCACAAATATTTCGTCTGCTGTCACAATCAGGAACACTGCGACAACGTCACTGATGTCCAAGATGTTCATCGTGCACAGTGGTTAGGGGCAGTCATGGTGGTCACGGGGCCTGAACGTGATTTACCTGAGCACTTCAAAATCCTTCATCTGCTTCATCCACTGCACCGCACGTGAATACGTGCTCGTTCCACGCACTGTGCAGACCCCATGGCTATCAGAAGGCATTATAAACGCAGCTGGGTACAATACCCGCAAGATAACACTGCGGAGCCAGGAACGCGGCATGAAAATGGCGACTGTCCGCCACGGATCGGTGCGAGACCTACGGAAGCGCACATGCCGTCTCCTCTACACGACACGGAGCGCCACGTTAGTACACTTTTGCCACGTAACCAAAGCAACGCCTCCATTGTGCCCAGTGCATATGGCCGCTAAGACGTCATTTCTTCCATACGTTTCTCCGAGCGTGCCGGCTGGGCAGGCCCTCTGCTTGTACCGCGTTCGCACAGAGCGGGCTCGCAAACCATATGAATAGCTGTTTCTATTGAAAAAGAATCGCGAACGGACGGTCTATACTAGCCGTGCCCAGTTCTGTAGTGCGCAATCTTTCGATAGCGCACGTTCGTGTGTACTTGCATTGTTGGACGTTGACTCCATGTTCTGCATTGTAAGAATAATAAAAAAACGAGACATATTGATCCTTCTTACATTGCTTCACAGTTTGCTAATCGATGCACGGAATGTTCTAACGGTGGTTATGTGTTCCGTCAGCGTATCTTCGTCATGTGTATATGTCTTGGCGAGATGTTCGCCCCGTGGCTCCCGTTTTGGCGTAACGCATTAACACAAGTAACATATATGCCACGCCTTCCTGCACAAAGTGCGCTCCTTGTTGATCCTTGTTTTCTAGGATGAGTGGTATGAAATAACGGCCACCTATTGCGTAGTTTGAATGTTGGTCGTGGGCGTGCTAGTTCCAAACGTCCATTAGTTACTCGTCGCCGATATTAAGCACTACCACGTCGCGTACTGAACGCTCGCAAAGAAATCCTTGCCTTAGAATTTCTCTTTTTCTCCATATTTATATCTCTTGCTTTCTCTCTCTCTCGCTTTCTCCCTCTCGTTTCCCCCCTTTTTTCTGTCTCTGTACTGATTGTCTCGCCTATCACAGTTATTGCATCCCGCATCGGAGAAATCAGCGCTTGTGTTTTGGGAGATTATCAATAGATGAAGACGACGAAGGCGACGATTAAGAAGAGGACGTAGAGAACGAGTGCCGGTTTACGATGTTGATTTTGTTTTGACACACACAAACTACGGAGAGCAACAACAGTTTTGCTCTTAGAACACTCACAGGACGGGCGTCCTAAGTATAGTCGTTCAGGGAGACCAGCGGATCGGAAGAAGCGCAGCATCGCTTGCACGGGCAGCTTCCACGACGTTAAATCCTGTCGATGGCGTAGAATTCTTTCTTCCTACACCGGTGTGTAGTCCAAATTACAGAGCGTGTTGCAAAGGGATAGTCTCGGTGCACTTTACTGCGGTCATTTGCATAAAACCAATTGCTTCATCACTGCCACAGCGGTCACAAGCTGCGAAGGCGTACACAAACAATGAAATTATGTATAGGTAAACTTTTCGAGATAGCAACCTGCACGAGAAATTGGTATCGATGAGAGGCTTTTCAGATAATTTCAATATATTGGCTGAAGCACGAATAGCTTCTAGTTCTGTTATTTGTTTTTTGTTTTCTTTCTGCACAACACGTTGTTGCTGTAAGGGTCTTTATCGAGGCGAAAACCTTTCGTGTTTGATGAGACATTTAAGTATCATTCAAACACCTAAAGTGACGGTCGGTGTCCGTGTCAACACGACTCATGCAAGAAATAATCATGGCATGATGACCTCACCCTGTGCCGTCGTCATGATGCGATAAGTCGACAAAATTTGTGGCGTCACCGAGATGCCGCATAATATTATATGATTAAATCATCACACGACATCTCGCTTGGTCATATGTGGGCCGAGACCTGAATCACCTGAGGTGCAGAAACTTGCAAGGCCTCTTATCTCAGAACTTGTGCAGAACCACAGTAGGTACAGAAAGCGTTCGGAGCCGGAGCGATGGATACTTCTTTTTTATCTGGAGTTTAACGTCCCAAAACCAAGATATGATTATGACGGACGCCGTAGTCAAAGGCTCCGGAAATTTCGACCACCTAGGGTTCTTTAACGTGCAACTAAATCTAAGTACCCGGGCCTCAAAGAAATTCGCCTCCATCGAAAATGCAGCCGCCGCGGCCGGGGTTCGATCCCGCGACCATCGGGCCAGCAGGCGAGCGCCATAACCTCTACAACACTGTGGCGGGGTGGGTCGATGGATACAATCGCCAAAATATCAAAAGAAAAAAGAACGCTTCCGTCATTGAGTCATCTTGGAAATAAGGAACACTGTGAGTTTGTGATGTTTGTGCCAGTGTCGTATGCAGGCCTACTATTTAATAAACTTTCTGTCAGCGTAGAAATATCCTAGCTAAGTAGGATACCGACGCGTTTGCGTGTGATGTCGTATACGTTGTCGCTGATTGTTCCAAATATATTTAATTATCCATCTCCATCGGACATTACGATTCATTCAATATATTTAATTAACCAGCTGCAGCTAACAATATTATTGTAAACGCGATTGAGGCCCGCCTCTTGCTGTGATCTGTAGCTCGGTGCAAGAAAAAAGGAAGAAAACTTTTCTTTCTCTTGAAGCTGGGAAGACACTTTGCTAAAAGATGCAATGCTTTGCCGGTAAGTTTATTCATTTATCATCGGCACTGCGTTTTAGACGAATATCAAATGCGTAGTATAGCTGGAAGCTGCACGACTGAGTTGAGAAACTGTGGCAGTAAAACATGATAAGCATAAAGTACAGCGCTTCTGACTGAGTGGCTCCATTTGCGGTAGTGGACGGTCTCTGTTCAAACCTTCGATAGGTCTATTATTAGGTTCAGCTGCACGTAGCTGTCCGATAGTATAGTGCATAGTACTGTAAATCATTCGTGCTTACTTCTAAGCACAGGCTTAGTTGTCGTGCACTGGCAGTGTAAGGAGAGTTTCAAGAAGCCCTTGCATAGTACCGCATGTAGTACTGCAAAAGTTTAACCTCTTCTGTGCCAATACATTTCTACTCAACCCATGGAAACTTCGCAGATATCAGGAAAGAAGACGAGGCTTCAGCTGGATTCAGTGGGGTGGTATGTAGAAAACAATCAAATGACCACTACGGCATGAAGGCAGCGACTTATCATGTATGTGAATATGTAGTACATATGACACGCATGCCGTGAGCTATCATTCGTGTTCGTGGTGTACTCATGTAATGTCATACCTTGTTTGGAATAACAGAGTATAAATAGATAGATAGATAGATAGATAGATAGATAGATAGATAGATAGATAGATAGATAGATAGATAGATAGATAGATAGATAGATAGATAGATAGATAGATAGATAGATAGATAGATAGATAGATAGATAGATAGATAGATAGATAGATAGATAGATAGATAGATAGATAGATACGGTCAAAGTGCCTTGTTTCGTAATGAAATGTTTCGCGTTCAACAGAGCCCCGAAACATTTATTAAAATGTGAGTAGGTCGACGAGATGAGAAAAAGCCGACGCTTGGGCAGGACCCCAAGAGAAGGGGACGTCCTTTTTAAGAAGGCATGTGAGGGGCTGCGCAATCGCTGCAAAATCTTTAACAAAGCGGCGAAAATACGAGCATAGGCCGAAAAACGAGCGAACGTCCTTGGAAGAACGTGGAGTGGGAAAGTTCGTAACGCCGCGTATTTTTGCAGGGTCAGGCCGTATACCCGCAGCGTCAACAAGATGGCCAAGCACGGTGATCTAGCGGCGGCCAAAGCGGCATTTTGAAGAGTTGAGCTGAAGGCCTGCTGTGCGAAAGACTTGCAAAATAGCCGACAAGCGTTGTAAGTGGCTTGAGAACGTAGGTGAGAAAACGACGACATCGTCGAAGTAACAGAGGCACGTGGACCATTTGAAACCCCGAAGTAGGGAGTCCATCCTACGCTGAAATGTTGCGGGCACGTTACACAGCCCAAAGGGCATGACTTTGAACTGGTAGAGCCCACCGGTGTCATAAAGGCCGTCTTCTCCCTGTCATTTTCATCGACAGCAATTTGCCAATAGCCTGAGCGAAGGTCTATGGAAGAAAAGTACCGTGCGCCATGAAGAGAATCAAGGGCGTCGTCTATTCGCGGCAAAGGGTAGACGTCTTTCTTGGTGATCTTGTTAAGGTGCTGATAGTCGACGCAGAACCGCCAGGTGTTGTCTTTCTTCTTTAGAAGAACCACAGGGGACGCCCAAGGACTCGAAGATGGTTCGATGATGTCCTTAGCGAGCATCTTGTCGACTTCCGTTTGAATGACGCCGCGCTCGGTAGCAGAGACGCGGTAAGGACGTCGACGAATGGCTCTTGCGTCCCCGGTATCAATATAGTGGGTTACCAGAGTTGTTTGGCCAAGCTGCGGCGAAGCGAAATCGAAAACGTCGCGGTATGACGCCAACAAAAGGCGGAGTTCCTTGCTTTGAGAAGGGGAAAGGTCCGGGGCAATCATGTCGTCGAGCGGGTCATCAAGTGTTGCACTTGCAGCCGCGCTTCCTACGTAAGTATCTACGTAAGTAGCTGTACCTGGGTGCAAGCGAACCAACTGGACAGCGCATAAACGTGGTGGCGACGCGATGGTGTGGTCAGGCATAGCAGGAAGCTCTAACTGTAAAAGGCCAGAAGAACAGTCGATAAGGGCAGAATGCATGCTCAGACAGTCGTGGCCCAGAATGAGGTCGTGGGGGCACTCGTCCAGGACAGCAAAGAGAACTGAGGTCTTGTGGTCATGGAAGCTCACACGCGCAGTACACATTGCAAGAACACAAGGTGTACCGCCATCGGCTACACAAACAACAGGTGATGAAGCGGGCGTAAGGACCTTGCGGAGACGGCGAGAAAGGTGAGCGCTCATTACTGATAATTGGGCGCCAGTGTCGATGAGCGCCGAAACCAGTACGCCATCGATTTCTACGTCCAAAATGTTTTGTCGGGTAGCCAGGGTCAACAGAGGATTTCCGGGTCGGTAGACCAATGCAGCATCACCTCCGGGAGCTGCACTGGTCAGTTGTCCGAGGAGGGGCGGCGAGGATACGGCGAAGGTGAGCGACAGGGCAAAGGTGACCGAGAACGTCGCTGGTTCCGCGGGGACGGCGAGCGGTCGTAACGTGTGGCCGAGGTTTGGGCGTTAAGGTTCGTAGGGTCTTCGCGGGCGTAAAAAGGAGAAGATCGAGTGTCCTCTGGACGGTACGCACGATGAGACGATGGCCTACGATAGCGACAATGGCGAGAAATGCGGCCTGCTCCGTTGCAGTTGAAGCAGATAGGTCTGTCATCTCGTGTGCGCCACTGGTTCTGATCACGGAACCTGGAATAGGTCGGTTGTGGGCGGTAGGATGGAACAGTGCTGACCGCGGGACGGCTGAGGGCACATATAGGCTGGATACCTGCGTTCGCCAGTCTTTCACGCACGGCGGCTTGGATTAACGACACTGTCGGGCGGGTCTCTTCGTAAGAACGGGCCTGCGGTGCGGATGGGGATGCTGCCTCGATCTCTCGCCGCACAAGGCGCAGGAAGTTTTCGGTACTGGGCGGCGGTTGGAGCTGGGCGTCTTCGCACGACGACGTGGCGGCGGTGTTAGGGAGTCGAACAAATTGCTGCGTCACTCGATGACTCTTCGATTCTTCAAAGCGTCGGCCCTCCCTGCTGATGTTGATGATGGAGCAGTCCTTGTACACTAGTAAGTGGAATGCGTCATTGGCGATGCCTTTGAGAATGTGGCTGACTTTGTCAGTTTCGGGCATTTGGTCGTCAACTTGCCGGCACAAGGCTAGGACATCTTGGATGTACACGCAGGGCTCCGTCGAGGTTTGTGCACGGCACGAAAGTTCTTTCTGGGCGGCGCTTTGTCGTGCAATAGGCTTTCCGAAAAGGTCTTTCATTTTTTGTTTGCACACATCCCAGCGGGTCAGCTCCTCCTCGTGCGTGTCGAACCACACACTGGCCGTTCCCCTAAGGCAGTAACTAACGTTGCTGGCGCGCTCGTAGTCGGCCAGCCACTTTTCGACGCGCACGTTGTCAATTCCGCAGAAGGTACCAGGGCATCGGAGGTGGGTCACAACGACGTGGCTCAGTTCGGTTGGCGTAGCGGGGGCAGGATCAACGGCCCTGCCTGTCGACATGATGGATTGCCCAAGGAGACGCCCGCTGTGAAGTTCCGAGGCTTCGGATGTACCCCGCATCTCCACCAAAGATGTTACGGGGAGACAACAGAAGAAGGCTGTATTTACAGTATTGACACAATCACAGAGATAGGGGTGACAACCAAGATGGCGAAAGCAGCAACGAACACGTCCTCCTCCTCTTCGTCTTCTCGGTAAGCGGCACATAACAATATCGAGCACGCTGCATGTGTATACTGTTGGGTTAAGAATTTTTTCAATGTGTAAACATTATATTTATGTAGGATTGCAAACGACGCAGTTGCTTCTGCCCTCCTATATAACAGCGGACATATGATTCTCAGTGACTGTGACGTCAGCCAGTTGGTGTAATTCATAGCTCTGCGCAAGAAAAAAGGAAGCCAATTTTAATATCGGGGACTCTAGTAAGACACCTCGCTAAAGGACGCAATGCTCTGCAGGAAATATTGTTCATTCGTAATCTGTATGGCGTTTCAGGCAAATTCCGGCGTCGTAGTTACCGAGAAGCCGCTTGAATGAGTTGAGAAAATATGCTGTTCAAGCAGGATAAGGATTAAGTATGAATTTTGAATTAATTGGCTCCATTGTAAGTGCCATTCTTTGGCTGTCGTTTTCTGCAATACATCGATTGCTGAGGTCAGCTGCATATGGCTCTTAAAAAACGGAGTACTTAGTATTCATTCACCTCTTGTTTTTAATATGAAAGCCGTAGATGCCTCACGAAGCGCGAAAATTGACCGGCGTCCCGCGACGGCGGTGTCAACAGGAGTGCTGCCAAAGATCATCATTACGTATTGACGTCATTATGACGTCACAGATGGCCAAAATCTATGGCGGTATTACGACATCATTACGATGTCACAGTCGCATCATGGCGATGCCACGATGCGCAAAACCGCACGTTTGGAGGTAAAGTAAGGTTCCCATTCAAAATAGCGCCCCTTAAAGACCTGTGTAATACGAATTTCGGGAGAATATTGACTGCAATATCCAAGCATATTGAAATGACGACAGTATTCATATCTCGTGCAAGGTAGGCTCCGGATCGGCGGTGTGTCTTGGGGATGACACAAACAAGCACGCAAGCACACGACACGGTTCATGTGAACGCAGCGTTTAACACCGATGAACATGAGCGTACGTGTCACAAATGTTGAGCAGTGAGCCCTGACCCGATGCTCTTACCACTACGCCGCTTCCGAATGCGTCATCAAACTGAGTAAAACTCCTTCAAGAATTTCCCACGTGCAAGCAAGCGTGCTCCAGAAGCTTGGCGCGTTTTGAAAAAGCGCCGACGGATTGTCGTCTAGTCGGAGTTGCGCTATTTTTTAATGTAATTTTCTGCTTAGCCGATTCCACTTTAAAACATGTGCTGTAATATAATTAAAGTTAATAACTTAAAGTTTGTGTTTTAAAGGGAGAGAGAGAGAGAAAGGAAAAGGAAGGATAGGAGGTTAAAACGAGGTGTTGCATCCTGTCTGCTACCCTGCGCTGCTGTGGGGAAATGTGGGTCGCAAAGGGTGTGTAAGAAGAGCGAGAGAGACCGAGAAAAAAGAAAAGACACACACGTACAGGTAGAAAAGAAAAGACAGAAAGAACTTACAGGAAGGGTGTTCTAAGTACAGTCGTTCAGAAAGGCCTGTGGAATGCAAGAAGCAAGAAGCGCTTGCACGGCCTTCTTCGGCGACGTTAAATACTATCGATGGCTTATAGAATTTCCTCTTCCGACAGAGATATCGGTCGTCCAATCATTCGAGCCCGTTGGAAAGGATAGTCCTTCTGCATTGGACAATCGCATAATATAATTGTAGTTATTTCACATGTTCCACAGCGATGGCAGGCTTCGCAGGCGTACAGAAACATGGAATTTATGTAGGTAAAGCTATCGAATAGATCATTTTCAAAATTGTAAAGCTAGCTTTCCTGCGATGCAGTTCGGCCAATTATTGGCGGCGAGTCACGTGTACAGCGTGTTCAAGCGCAGTTTGCTTGCGCTATATCGTGGAAAACGCAGCCACTGGCAAGGCCACTCGATTAAAAAGAAGCGGTCGTGCCACAGGTTTCTGGATATAAACACGCATAATACACAAGCCCCAGCACGATCTTGTCTCCACTTGAAGCGGATTAGGTTTTGCCATTGTTTGGGCAAATGTGTAGCGCAGAGAAGCGCAGTTGCGGACCATGTAAAGGGTCTATAGACACCTGCACCGGAAATGGTGCAGATGTCCGCCTTCATAAATAATTCCCATATATAAGCTTAACCACGCAAAGCATCACATTATGGTCTTTAACTTATGTTTTTCTTGTATCGAGGCTGCTCTAGCGGATGGACGGCACGCTGCAGTTGTATGCGTCTCTACTGATGTGCGCGCCATTGTGATATGCGTGCCTACGGGTTCATAAATTTTCTTTCAAATCTCCCTGCCTCGCCCGAAGGAAAGCTTCCGAAGTAGTTTAAAAAAATCGCACCATCTCCCGCTAAAGGGGATCATGAGGCGATGCGAAGCAGTTTCGGCATGTAGAGCCCGCGTTGTAGAGCCCGAGAGCCCGGCATGTAGAGCCCGAGAGGTGGAGTGGTGAGGGGGAAAGGGGAGAGGGGAAGTGGAGAGGGGGAAATTAGAGGGGGAGGGGAGAGGGAAATGTGATGGGGAGAGGGAAGGGGAGAGGTGATGTGGAGAGGGGGAAAGGGGGAGTGAATGGGAGAGAGGGGAAGGAGAATGGGTGAGGGGAAAGGGTAGGGGGAAAGGGGAGGGGAGAGGGTAGTGGAGAGGGTTTGCGCATGCGCAGTAAGGGTGGTCACGCCGCACACCACCACCACCACCACCGGATTTAACTCCGGTATAAGATGCTTCACATCTAAAAGAGTTTATTCACTCACTCACTCACTCACTCGCTCACGTCAGCGCTTCTATACGTCGGCGATGACCCTTACGGGTTTGTCTAATTATCCACCTGCACCGGATATTGTGATTCTCCATTCTGCGTCCTCCTCTACCTGCAATCCGGAGCTCTGTGCAAAAAAGGTAAGAAATATTTACTTTCAGGAGACCCTAATAAACACATTGCTAAAAGAAGCAATGTTTTGCCGGGAATGTTATTCATTCGCAGTCGCTATCGTGTTTTACACAAAATATAAACGGCGTGCTTCACAGCAAGCCGCATTACTGAGTTGAGAAGCTATGGCGATAGAAGGTGATAAGGATTAAGTATAGCAATTTTATCAAAGTGGTTCCAAGCACAGGTCTGTAATCGGTGCGTTGTCGTCGTGCTAGTTTGATGATGAATCAGCCTTGATCAATAAATTGTGCTCTGAGAACTCTAATCTCGTTAATTTCGCCATCACAGGTTTAATAATAAAGGACAAAATCAAGTTCATTGCTTTATTTTAAAATTTCGCGCCGAAATGTTCACGCGTGACGTCACACATTTCACAGTGTATTTATCGTTTTTGGGTGCCAATGGCTCAACGAAATTACCCCAAACTTGGTATGTTAAGTATATAGCCCCCTCGAAGGTCAATTCACTTCATTTTTACTGATTAGGAACTACGTAGTTCCTAGTAGGTTCCACCAAGACATGTGACGGCACGGCCAATGGTGCGGAAATGCGTAACCACCCACATTTTGTTTTTGCACCTTTTCTCGCTTACTAAGCGTCTTCTCGCAGTAAGCGTGGTGTTCTTGGTATCGTAAAAGAGTACTTTACTAATATGAGAAAAATCGTTTTGCTCTTTAGTGTCCCTTTAACATGAGCGGCACACAGCTCTATCACAGTAGACTATATGGTGCTACAAATCATTCACTTGTTCTAAGCACAGGCTCAGCTGCTGGGTGCTCAGCAGCTAAGGCCTGCTCAACACTAAAAGTATAGGGACAGGTGCGTACAACTCTTGCGCAGTAGCAGAGTGCGTTCTACAGGTAAGAGGCTTGGCGGTTAACACGGCCACTAGAGAGAAGACAAGAGACCACAAACGCCGACTAACAACTGGAAAGGTACACAGAGAGGCAGAAGAAAGTAGTCAGGAAAGCTTTTGTGCGCATGTCCAGGCAGGAGGCCATACCTATCCGTCTGGCGCACGTTGGGGTCTACATGAGAGATAATTGTTCATGCATCTGATTGCTTCTTCATGCAAGTTAATCGATGGTTGGCTAACGCATGCGCTACCACTATTATCGATATGCCATGCCTCAATCAACAGACGCGTTTCTTCATTGATGTGTCTGTACAAAACTGCGCATTCACCGAATTTTGACGTGCACTTGCATTCTCAAAAATGAAAAGATAGATTAGCTAGCGAGCCTCCGGTTAGCGATCTCTTATATTCCGCTAATCTATGGTTGACACAGCGGCCCGCCTGTTGTACGTAAGAGCGGTCGCAGCTATGAGGTACCTTATATGCCACACCTGTACGGCAGACAGTGAATTGGTTGGTGTGTTTTGCGGAAGAAAGATCTGTCCGCTTCTTGTATATTGCACGCTTATTCTTTCTCTGCACAGTGGCGCATATCTTACCTAACTTATTAGTGGCTGTAAAAACAACATCAACGCCGTATCTACCCCCCCGCCCACTTTCTTCGGCCTGTGAGATATGAAATTAATGTAGCAACGCCTACGACAGGACGTTTGTTAGTATTGCTTCCTGCAACCATGGTCGGACTGAAGAAAACAGACATCTTTAACCGTTCAGCGACAGTGCCACTGCAACACGAGGATAACCTGCATCTGAGCGACGCGTAACCTTTGCGTCAAAGCTGGCACTAATTTTGCGCTCACACGATTTGCTGAGAGAAGACCTAAGGCATAGCATGGCTATACCGTTTTCGAGTACCTTAGAAAGGTTCGACGAGAAGTTTAACAGCGGTTTCGGCGACCTAGGAGAATACTAAATGAACACGTGGTTCTTCTGAAACGTTAAGGGAATGTCTAGAAATTGTATTTATTTTCATTCAGAGGCAATTTTTACAGCAGCACTGTTTTGAGGCTGGTCGTGTGTCGTAGATAGAAAATTATCGTGATCATGAACCGGCACGCGCCATCTTCTGCTTCCTCTTCATCGCGTTCCTCTTCTGCCCTTGTGCTATGAGATATGTAGAGAAACGAAGACATAAAAAGAAACACAAAAAAAGAGAAAGGCAAGAAACAGAAAAGACAGAAAGACAGAGAAAGAAACAAAGAGGGAGAAAAAGAGATAAGAAGCAGCATACAGAAGAAAGAAGATATCAAACAAAAAGACAGCAAGCATAGCCATGCATAGTCCAGTATAGAATGTATAGTTTGCCGTGTGGCGTAAAAAAAACTACCATCTTCATAAACCGGCACGCGCCCTCTTCGTTATCTACATCATCTTCATCCTCTTCTTCATTTTCTGCTTCTAATCCACGAGGTCTGCTGTGAACCAGCCTCGCAGGGCTTTGTGCAATATGCGCAATTTTGTTAGATGAGAAGCAGCTTTTGCTCGGGGCTGTGTACGTCATTCTATTGGCGACCGTCCGCTCATCTCCCACTATGGGAACCATGTGTGCTGGCACACGCTAGCGCGTTCGGGCCTGTGTAAGGGGCTAGGTAAGACGCTGTAGCCTCTCCCCCTTACACTCTCAGCAATCAGGTGATGGCGTCGGGGAACGAGATTCTCCAGACGCGCGATGAACCAACGCGCTGTATCCTAGTCAGAACGCGCTGGCACACACTAGCGCGTTCGGTCCTGTGGAAGGGTCTAGGTAAGACGCTGGGCCCTCTCCCCCTTACACGTGATGGCGTCGGGGAACGGGATTCTGCAGACGCGCGATGAACCCGCGTGGCGTGCTCCAACAAGAGTTCGGGACGAGTAACAGCAACAGCAACTGCAGTGAATTCATGGTGTGCTCCACTTGCAACAACTCGTTGACATCGGGCAAGGTACCCGTGATGAAGGGAACCTTTAAGTCGACCCATGCGCTGCTTCGCAACCCCACATGGTTCCATTTAGTGGGAGATGGTGTAATTTTTTAGTAAAGTTCCACCCGCGGCTATCAAATTCAAATTGTTCACTCACGGCGGTAACCAGGGATTCAAGGTCGTGCTCCCTACAAAAATCATGCGTGAGCCAACTATAGATTAACTTGCTTAAAGAAATCAAATACATAAATAGTTAACTCTCACGTAGACCGCAGGCGTAACGGATTGATAAGTATCGCCTCTTGCCTGGGCAAGCGCAGACACGTTTTAACGCGAAAGCGTTAAAGTGGTCGTTTCGCAGAATTCCGGCGTCGACGTCGGTGACGGCGTCGTTTGTGAGCGAAAAATCGTCTGCTTCCGAAACATTGAGAAAGATGCAAATTAAAAAACTTCGGTCCCATTGAGGATCGAACCCGGACCGTTCGCGTGGCAAGTAGGTGTCCTACCACAAGGCCACGTTGTTACTTACAACTGCTTCGGAAAAAAACACTACATAAATGCCATGTAGTGGAAGGAGTCTCCTTAACGCATTTTGTTCGCCAGGTATTACGAAGAAAATGAGCCCATCCGGCAATTACTAGGCTCATTGGCGAGGCCATCAAACTGCGTTTTTTTGCGCGACGCCATGCTTTGAAAAAAACCGTGATAATGCCAATAGTGCACCCATCGCTGCTAAAAACACACACAAACTTGCAAACAGGTCCAAAAATGCACAACTATGTCCATCTAGCAGAAAACATATCAAGCAAACAGCAAACATTACATAATGTGCTGCAATCTGTGAGGCATTGTTAGAAACATGCCTCGACTGTAGCACAAGGAAGTGCTTTAGATCGAAAACTTGTGCCATCACTATAGATACATCGCGCACGTGTGTGTGTGTGTGTGTGTGTGTGTGTGTGTGTGTGTGTGTGTGTGGTGTGTGTGTGTGTGTGTGTGTGTGTGTGTGTGGTGTGTGTGTGTGTGTGTGTGTAACAGCACACATTAATAACTATACTCTTAGTGCTTGAAGTGCGCCCTAGCGGCCAGATTTCGCTATCGCGTTAAACTCTTAAAGGCGAAGCCTAAGGGTCCCCCAATTTTTTTGTGCCTACGTTCTTTTCCGTGATTCTGCTCCTTTTCAACATATAGTCGGTGCTTGTTGTGTCTGGACTTCTCTGTTGTGTCCGTGTTTGCAAGCCCAGTCGTTTAACTTGAATAGGTGCCAACTAACTCATCTCCATGGCATTCTAAGTGTTGTACAATGCATAGTAGAGTACGTATTACAACTCGATGCACAATTTGGAAATGACCCCGGAGTATATGACTTCCAAGCACCGTATTGTACATTGACCATGTATAGGAAATATCAACGCCCGCCCGAAATTGGACCTTAGTATGACCTTGGCCGACACTGACCGCTGACAAGTTTAGCCATTTTTATATCCGGTAGTATTTTTGACAAGATGACACAAAAGCCGGATGCAGTATTTACATATAAAGTACAAAGAAATGATATAAACGAAAGAAAGGAAAAAGTGGGGCAGCACTAGAACGAATACATAGGACGAGATAAAGGCAGGATATGCGCTGCCCCGTCTTCATCTCGTCGTTTGTATTCGTTCTAGGGTTGCTACCTTTTTCCTTTGTTATGAGCCGAAACCAACTCGCGCACCTATCTGTGATTCTGTGTGAAAAAAATTTCGTACAAATCAAGCCAGTACCTAACTAAAAAATGTGGAACACATGCGCCGCTGACGCATCAGAAGGTTTCAAAAGTGGGAAAACATTCTCCCACTGACTAACGAAGGCACCTTCTTCCGATCGGACTGTTGTATCTTTGGCATGGAAAAGCCGAAACAAGTGATGCAGAGGAACACTTCACACAGTGTGCAGAGGAATGTTATGTGCACCTCAATACCAGCAGTGCAACATCACCTGCACGTGCGGCTCTTTTGAGCATTTTTAGGGTTGTGGTCTATTCCTGGAACGCTTACTGCACCGCATACACCAAATCTCATTTTGCCAATTTTTGTGCTTTTTTTCGCTGTCGATATGGTCGAGCTCTGCTGTTGTCCCATTTTATAAGAGGTGTTTGATACCCAGAAAAATATTCTTATCTACTATTCATCCAAAATTGGTTTATACGACGTGGTAATTCCGTGGAGTATTTCATTTGAATGAATTTATCGCTGATGTTCCTACGCAAATATACAAAAAATACTTGATGACGGTGAGCCCTAATCTTCACTCTAAAAAAAATTTTCGCAGCTTGCTATAAGTCGCACAAGGCTGGGTCACAGCAGAGCAGACAGGCGCCTTGCTGGTCTTCGATTCACTAGGCCTCTCAGTTCTCTCTTTCCGACCCGTTGATATACTATACTATACTATACTATACTATACTATACTATACTATACTATACTATACTGTACTATACTATACTATACTATACTATACTATACTATACTTTACCATTCTATGCATGACTATTAGGGGCCCGCCGTTTAAGCTTCTCCGGTTAACCATCTTTACAGAATGATAGGGCGGTCATTAAAGACGTGCCCGTTGATGACGATGACAATTTTCTATCTACGGCACACTGCAAACTTCGAGCATAACATCCCTGCTGTAAAACCTTAAAGCGATGGAATTACGCCGTATTTTGAGCGGCAGGTTTTTACAGCACAGCTGCTATGCGCGCCGTTTCTCCGTGTCGCGTCGCAGACAAGAAACACTTACCATCATGCAGGCGCGCACTGGCTTTGTCATCTTCATCTTCTGCTTGGCTCCCCGAACCCATACGCCTTGCGGGCGCTCTCCCGCTGCATCAATTTCTCCTGCGTGGCATGCAATAACACGGATTGGCGAGAGAACTACCACAGAGAGATAGAAAAATGAAGAAATAGAAAGAAAGAGAAAGATACATGTAGAGAAAAAGAGGAAGACAAAGAAAAGATACAAAGATTGAGATACAAAGATTGAGAAAGAAATAGACAGAGAGAGAGAGAGACAGAAAGATAGAGAGAAATGTAACGACCCTGAGAATCATGAAGCGAATACGGTCGCTGTCACTTTTTATTTCTCTTTCTCTCTTTAAGAACTGTAGTGTTGTGTCTTACAGTCTCATACAAGCTCTTACATTGCGTCGTACCCGGTTACGTTCACTTGCTCTGCTTGTGTTTTACCGTGCCTTCGTAAGTGTCTCTCTGTACCGCCTATGTAGCGGAAAACTCCGCAACATATGTACAAACAGTTGCAGTTGGTCATCGATTCTAAGTTCTTTGTCAGTCGGCAATAGCGGAACTTCGCCATAAGAAGCAAAACGTGGGCAGGAGCCAAGACTCGTCGTCTGTGTTCTGTTGTGCTGAGTGACAGCCGATTTTAGGCAGCAGTTCCATCTATCTTTCAACGTTGGATGCATGAAGGTATTTGGAAGCGCAAAACGCACAATGTACACGAGAAGAATTACACAAGACGAGCGCTCACTTGAAGCTGAAGTTTATATGCAGAGAGTGGGCAGGTTTTATTGCACACCAAAAGGCAACAGCAACGGGGGAACGCATGCGTGCAACAGCGACTAACAACTGATCAACAAGTATCACCTCATAAACATGAACATGAACATGATACATGATGATACGCGAACAAGAATTGAACGGATCACCCTTCCATTTGCCTGCGGTTGAAATGGAGAGCTACGGCGTTGCCTAATACCACGGCTGTCTGCCCACTGCTGAGGCTTTTTGCTCCAGAATGAGGGTCCGTCGTCTGATATGACAACTTTCAGCGGCGAGAATATTGCTCGCTCCAGCAAAGAGATGGGTGACACGGTTAGCGTCTTCTCGTCCAGGACGCGCCGCTAGCATTATCTTGCTCTGATCTATTGCAACTAGAAAAGCTGTGTCTTACGATCTCCAGGATTCATCTTTAAATCCGTAATATCCACGGCCGCGACTTCGATGGGGTTCTCCGAGTGAGTTGTATAGACGATCTCCACGGTTTGAGGCCGGTATTTGGCTTTGTTCACTTCACAGAAGTGACATAATCTTCTATGTCCTTTTTCATATTTCTCTATGGGAACCATTTCGGAAGTTTGCTACACCTTCGCCATAAGCCATCATCACCACCGGATTCCGGGATGTCGTGTAACAAGGGAAGCATTTTTGGAATCATTGTCTCTGGTAGAATGAACTTGCCATCATTGAAGTACAGACATTCACAACCTTCCTATGATCTAAAGTTGACGATTCCACGTGGGACATAGACTACGAATCGAGACAGGGCATCGGCATGTGTGAGATGACCACCTGTACGATGGAAGATGTCTTTGTCGTACTGCTGAAGTTCATTGACCCGTCGGGTCAATTTACCTCTGGGCTCTGACATATTCAAAAGGTACAATAGTGCGGAATGATCCGTGTACATTGCAAACTTTCTTCTGCCGATGTATGATCGGAGGTAGCGGACAGCTATTAAAACGGCAACAGCCTCCTTCTCAGCTGACTAATTCTACTGAGTACGGTTTAAGGTTTAGGTGATGTATGCTATAACACTCGGCTGCTGAGCTGGAGGTGACTTGACGTCTCTTTGATGCAAAACAGCGCCGTTGGTGCGATTGGAAGCATCGGAATTTATCTGAAAAGGTAAACAGTAGTCTAGTAGGGTAAGAACAGTGTCCACTCATATACGTTTTGCAAGTTCTTGATAAGCCATTTCGTCCTCTTTGGTCCAAATAAAGGTAGTTATTTCTCCATGAGCTCCGTCAAGCACTTTGTCATCTTCGAGAAATATTTAATAAAACCTCTGAAGTCGCCTGCGAACCCTAGAAAAAATCGAAATGACTGAATATCATGTGGCTTTGTAAGCTTCCTCGTCCTTTGCGCGGACACCTGTTTTGTACCCATGGTACTTCCCTTGAACATTCTTCCAAGGAAAACAACGTTAGCTTAAAGAATTTACATGTTCTCATTTATCTTGAAGTTCGAGTCACTGAGAGCGTTTAATATTTTTCAAGTGGTTCAGAGTGCTCCTATTCTGACCGTGAGTATACGAGGATGTCGTCAATGTGAATGTTGCACGAGATTCCCAAGTGTGGCGTTAAAACGCTCTTCATCATTTCTGAAACAAGGTTGGATAATGTTTCCAAAAAACTGGGAGTCGATTGTAGTCGTACACATCGAACGGCCTACGTACGCGGCGAACTTCACTGTTTCATCATGCAGAGGCACTTGCCAGAAGCCTTTGCAAAGGTCGAGTCGTGAAAACATGTTGAAGCCTCCGGTTTCATTAATTATTTCATCAATATGCGTCATACAACATGTAATGTGGGTAGTTCGCTTTTTTATCTATCACTCGTCGGTGCAGAGACAAAATGTTCAGTCCTCCTTAGGTGCGAGGGTTATTGGCGAAGCAAAAGGAGGTGAGGAAGTGTGTATCACGCCGGCATCAAGCATTTTCTGTAACTCTTGGTTCCGCCACAGCTTTTTTATTTCGACATGTTATAGACCTTCCGCTTCACTACAGTCGTATCTCAGAGCTTAAATGAAACTTGAAACTTTGACGTTTCCTTTGCTTATCCACCTATGTAAAGTAATTCGGGATGCATGCGAATGACGCCTGCTGCAGTGGGATTTCGGTGGTTTTCGTCCACGTTTGCGAAGGTAGGCAGCTGGCGGTCATCTTGCGCGGTAACTTGCTCATCCCAATAGAGGTTCAAACGTAATTCTCTGATAACCAGTCGGGACAGAAAAAGTTGATATTGCACTCCGTGAAGAGCCACTGCTTTCATAGACGTACTCTTGCCATGACACTTAAAAGTCTTTGCCCATTTATCATACACTTGCTTCCTTCCATCATATCCACACACACTGACAGGATGATCTTTTCTTGTGTTGAGCTCAGGCATCACGTCCTCGTTAATGACAGTGATTGACGCTCCACTGTTAAGACGAGCTTTCGAGTCCTTTCTGATGACTTGTGCAGGTACGTTTACTAGCTTGGCACAGTCGGTCAGAAAAATTGCTTCTCGTATTTGGGACGAGGGTCATCAGAACTTCCTTGAATACATTTCCTTTTCTTCTGCTTCCTGGTGTTTTCAGTAGATGAGCCGGGTTTGCTGAATGTGTCTCTCCATCCAGGTGCTGCAACATTTCAGCGCTGGTCACTTCTGTGGCCTAAAACAGTCGTTCTTGAACCAACAAGAGCTTCATATTGTGCAGTAGCTCCTCTGGCGTTTGCCGCGCTCCCAGGTGAACATTGTGCTGCATGCATTTAGGAAGTTACATTGTCACGCGCCACACCAGTGATGTGTCGGAGAGTGCAGTCAGCTGCACGCAATAGCATCCACTTCTCGAAAACGTAACCGGACCCGAGAGGCACTTCAAGGCTATTGCACGGTCTCATCTTTGAAACTTGCTTTCACAGAATGTCGCTAGAAAGCTCTGCCTGCAATAAGCCCAAAATAGGTCCGGCCTCTTCTGTTCCTCGTATCTCATACCAGGACTTCATAACGCCTTCCAGGTAGACAGGACGAGACAGCACTATAACGATGTCAGAAAGGGATTCGGTAGCCACTTGGCAGAACATTGCAAACAATGTGCTTGAACTCCTTTATTTTGCAACACCACTTTCCTAAAAAAGGCAGTTCAAAAACAGACCGCGAAATCGTCGAGGCTTACTTAAAAAAGAAAGCAGGTGATAAGTATGTCAGCAGCCCATCTTTGCTGTTAAAAGAAAATGAAGTGGCTTTTCTTTCGACGTACATTGATACACCGTAGATTTGTTTTCAAATTTCATGTTTTGAAAATAGAGCCACGCTATCTTTTGTGGGATGATGAGTGCACATGCATGAGGTTGATGCGGGGGTATATCACGATGTTCGTTTCCAATAAACGCCAGTTGCAAGTTAATCGCAAGTCCTTTTTTTATGTGTTTCGTCTTCGTTGTTTGCGCTTTTCATGTTTTCACTAATGATGGAACCCACTCGCCCAAAGCAAGGTATTGTTGCAACGCGCTGCTCAAGCAAAAAGGACGCACGGAACAAACATACACAGATTGAGCGCGAACTAACTTTCACAATTGTAACTTATTTTTATGTGAACAGTGCGCTCCTTTCGCAAAAGCGGACGCTGCAGTGAGCGAAGTGAGAGTGCAAGACGTACGAATCACCGCCATCACAAGATAAACGCGCGCAAGGGCGACCACTCCCGGTAGAGGCGCGCCCTCATCGCGACGCGTGGGGCGGCGATATTTAAAGTGCGCTCTGCGAGCCGCTCTCGCCATCTTGCTAGTGATAACTAAAGCATGCTGATGTACCACCGATCTCTGAGTACCGCCACCCGCAAATTGTCTATATAAATAGCTCGTCGTTAGCGTAGCGAAGAAGGCGGCCGAATCCTTTCGCGCCGCGCGTTGCGGAGCGAGGGGTCGCAAGTTCGACTTTCGGTGACGAACTTTTTCTTCTAGTTTTTTCTTTGCCATTTGTTACTCTTTATATTTTACAACGTCATATCCTTGACGGAAATACGTCAGTGGAGCCGTGGTGGACCCCGGCATAAAACACTTTCGTGTTCAAATGAGTCACGCAATCGAACCTGAACTATGCCAATACTCGTAATTTATAATGTGATCACGTGCGTGCATAGGCTTGTGAGTGCACGTGTGCCTAGTCATAACAGGAGCAGCCGAGTTCCAACCAGCTTTGCTGTGCCCCTGCCTTGCATGACTCGGTGCAAGCTGCACAACTTTTTTATCTTCACGAAAGTAAAACTCAAAAGCTTTCCTTAAAAACGGAACAAAATTGAACGGCTTTGTGGCACTACCGCCACCTTTTGAGACCGTGCTAAAACAATTTTTTCAAGCTTACCAGGGCTTACGTTACATAGGAGTAATTTAGCGTTGCACTATATGTGACGGTTGATGTGGGAGAAAATGTTTTCTGCAGAAGCAAAAGTGCCATCAGAAGCTCCCGACAACGGGAATCAGCTTTGAGCCGTTCAGAGAGCCCACGATGCGGCGGTAGGGCTTAGCCGGCCCGTCGCAAAGTGGGAGGAGCCCAATGCGCGCTGGTCACGTCTCTTGTGACCAAGAATAAAATTTTACTAAGAAGCCAAGGAAAGTTGGGACGTATGTGCAACGCTGAAGCACAACGGTTTATTAGCCATTTCCAGCGCACATTACGATTCCTATTGATTCCGAGCCTCTTGCTGTCAAAGCTCTGTGCGCAAAAAAAGATGAAAAAATTTACTTTCAGGGGAGCCTAGCAAGGCACCTTGTCCTTTGCTTTTGAACACGATGCATTTTACCCTTCTCTTTGTACTCTATAGTAGGCGCTTGTCATTTCGTTTTGTATATTTTCGCAGTTCGTAACAACCCTGCAAAATATCACTAGAATTTGGTAGCAAATTTTGCCTGTAAACTATGTGTACCTTCCAACTTGTAACGGTCCTCTTCAGGGCTAACAGTATTAATAATTGAATGAATGAATGAATGAATGAATGAATGAATGAATGAATGAATGAAATGCGTCGTATTGAACAAAGTCCGAAACATTTACCATAGCATTCAAACTCGATTTAACTATAGCCACTTTTACGAAATTCTCGGGCTAAAGTAGAAATTTCGATTCCTTGGCAGGTAACCATACGGTACAATGTTGTCATCAATCCAAATTAAGTCAGCTGTGTTTGCATTAAACTTGACTTAAGGACATTTTTCCTGAAATAATGACTTTGAAAGGCGTGATTTCTTTATGATTTGGCACAAAGCGGTCTTCTTGGACGGTGCGCTCTAACGCTATAACGTTAAAACAGCTAACTGCACTAATCACGACCCTAACCTTATTGGAGGGCACTGGCTTTGGAGTTCCTGTAAAAGCTCCCACAGGAACACAACTGAGGTTGCTTTCATTATGTCGTGGTTTTTGCGACAGGTGGATGTGTTCGTCTGCTCGCAAGTTACTTGTTCGGTCTCCTCGCACAATGTCTGCATTAGTTAGCGACACCTTTGCATATCGGTAGTCTATAATAGCATCAGGTTTCTGTCTACCTGGCATGCGTCGCCCGGACATGGCACGCTCCATGTCCGGGCAGCCTTTCCGGACGTTTACACGCACATGCGTGAGTTTGCGGCAAATACAATGACTCGGAAGCTTTTGTGGGTCATTACTGTCCAATATCTGGTATGGACGAACCAAATGATACCTTTCAGCATTTTACGAACGTGTCGAGCATGGTCATCGCTTTCCTAAATATAGTTTGAACTGTTGTCAGAAGTGGCTGCCGATCTGTGGTATAGGCTTCCGTGAACATGTGAACCAACTACGCTTGTCTGAAATACTCAATGTCATGGTGCACGCTCACGTAGCTTCCTGTTCGCTCGTCATCCATTCCACTGTAGCTGCCAGCATGCTCGTATGGACGCATAAAGAAAGTGTTGGGAACATGAAAGAGGTCCCTGTAACTCCCATTGTACTTGACGAATTCGAAACACTTTTCCGGAAAAAGATTTTTGATTCATGAGGCTCCTTGATCGTGGTCATCTGACGATTACTTGGCGAAGTGTTGCAGCGGCCCTCTGTTATTCGCTAATTATGTTCTCACTAATTTGCTTTCGGCACTTTCGAACGTTAAAATGGATGCCCCGTAATAGTTGAGCTTGCAACAATACGCTACAAGCTCATGTGTTCATATTGCAATGCTCCTTCGCGTCTTCCCCCTTTGTAAGTTCCTCCCCTAGGCAGTGCGTTGGGGCAATTCATAACACTAGGCCTGTGCGAATAGTGAATTTCGGTACCGAATCGAATACGAATCGAATAGTGATGACACCGAATCGAATACGAATACTAATCGAATACTCTTCGAATAGTTTTCGAATAGTAAGACAACCATTCTCAAAACGGTACTGGAACTACACAACATTTTTTTTAAAGAAATATTCACAAACTTTCACCAAAGAGCATTACGCTTACTTTTAACAGACTCAAAATACCACAGTTATGAAAAGTGAGGTAAGCTCGTACGCAGCAGCAACCCGAGTGTTCGAAATATTTTGTAACTGCAGGTTGAAATATAGCAGTGACGGCAGATACTTTGTCGCCTGCTTTTAAATAAAACTGAGACATAATATCTAAACAATTTTGAACCGAACACCATGCATACAGCTAAGGCGGTAATGAAACATAAACCTGCCATCGCAACATGGTCCTCGGCACTGAAGGAATGTAGACATCGGTGTTGAAAGCTGTATCTGCAAGAACAATTTACGCAAACACCACTCTTGCATCTAATGCTGTTCATGAAGCTGAATGCAGGTGCACCTCCATTTATTACAAGATGAAGTCAGGAACTGATTAATACGATGCAGCTGCAGCATAGTAAAAACTGAGTGAGCGTGGAGCTTCCATAAAAAAAAGCCTTCATCCGGTAATCAATATAGCATCGGTAGCTTCGTAAAAGCTTGGGCTGCATTCATACTCGTAATTTAGTGATTAAAAGAAGAAAAATGGCCTTTAACTGTTCCGAAATTTCATTGTTTTGGGATTCTCCCGTCGGCGCTATTTATTCGAGAACTATTCGAAAAATATTCGGTATTTCGAGTATGTACTATTCGATTCGAGTACCGAATCGAATAGTGTGCTATTCGATTCGTTATTCGAAATTTTCGAATATTCGCAAACCCTTACATAACACATATAAATAAGCAAATTAATATGTAAATAAGGAGTGTGCGCTTGGAGGTTACATCGCGGTTCGAGCCCACAGCTTGTCAACGCTGTGTATCAGGAATTGTGGGGTAATGATAACTGCAATGCGCGAACATCTTCAAATGCCAATAGCATTTCTATAGCTTCCAAGATGGGTTTGGGATATGCGTTGTGTCTCGGCGATGAAGCACACACGTACGCACGCACAAAGTACGAATAGAGATAGAAAGGCCCGAGATTAACAGATCAAACGGATATTGCATCTTGTTTCCTGTCTTGGCATGCTTTGGGGAAATCGGGGTTGGAAATATGGTGCAGAGATTGAGAGAGACAAAGGGAGAAGGACATAGAAGCGAGAAGAACCACACACGCACAGCTGAAAAAAAAAACAATTGAGCGATTTTACTCGGTGAAAGTGGATGAACAGCAGAGGTGACGCACTTCGTCTCTGCTTTTGTCGGCGTTATTCAAAAGCGCTCTATCCTGAGACGTTCTCACATAGAAAGATTTAGTGCTGGGGCCCGGCGGTGCTTGCGTACGCAAAAACCTTGGGTTCTTTTGTACTCTTTTTGGTAGTGGCTGTGGAGCAGATAAAAGAGGCGAAATGCAGAAGTGAACGCAACAACGGAGGAAGCCAAGGGCTAGGGCACTAAAACTCTCTAATGAGGTTTTGAGCTATACTTACCCCGCACTACCATGCCGACGCCGCGCCTAGACTCGACACATGTGTTGAAACCCGTGCGAAATGCATACCGCTCTCCTTGTTTTCTGCAGAGCCTCCGGGATCGGCCCACCTTTGACCCATCGGCGGTGTCCATTGCTGATGTCATCATGGGAAGTCATGTAGTAACGTCATGACGACGTGATCAGGACTAACAAATTCTCATGGTATGTGACTTCATGCGTCATGCTGCGTTCATTATTTGATGTCATCGGTCACTCGAAAGAGATCATGTGGTTTTTCTGTCCGTGGGCGGACTTGGACGGACCGCGCAGGTGTCTTATTGACAGCTCCGCTGAAACAAGCACACAGAGGAAGGGTGTTTAAAATAGAGTCATTCAGAAAGGCCTGGGAATCTCAATAAGAGCAGTATCGCTTGCATGACCTTCTTCTGCGACATAAGTACTCTTGATGGCTTATAAAACTATTTCGTCCACAGGTAGGTCGGTCGTTCCACTTGTAAAATGCCTGCAAGGAATAGTCTCTGTGCACTGTAGTGCGGCCGCATTTGAAGAATGCCTGATTACACTCGTTTGACCCAACCTGAAGAATACATGTCCCATCGACGCTTCATCGAATAGACGCTACCCTGCTGTGTAGGCTATGGTTGGGCTTTGCGCCTACCGACGCCTCTGCATTCCGCATTGGGATGGCCGACACCGCAGCGCGTGGCCATTGAGGCAATTAAAAAACGATTGCATATATTTCTTGCGACTGCCCTCAATACAGTGCACAGTGACTACCCCATTGCAAAGCGTCACGAGAAGTTAGACGGCCGAGCTCTGTCGGAAGAGAGATTTCTACGCAACCGACATGCCACAAAGTCGCAGAAGAAAGCATTGTAAGTGCCACTGCGCTTTTTCCGATGGACCGGTCTTTCTAACCAGCTGTAATCAGAGCAGCCTTGCCGTGGGTGCTGGTCCTTTCTTTCTGTGTTCTTGCGGCGTCTTTTTCTCTCTGTACACCCTGCTTCGAACCCTATTCCGCCACCTTATTGCAGGGCAGCAGTATCGAAATGTAACATCTCTTTAACCTCCCGACCTTCCTCTTGTTATCTATCTTGCTCTTGAATTTATGCAGGAGAAGCAATTGAATTTCCCACCGTGACGGAATATTGCTTCTTAGATAATTCTGATGTACTGTCTTAACCACGCATAGCGTCAAGTTGTGCCGTTCATAATACTTTCTTATGTGTCGAGACTGCTCCATCGCATGAACAACACGCTGTAGTTGTATTAGTCTTTATTGGTGTGTGTGCCATAGTGGGTATGTGCGCCTACGGGTTATTAAGATTTCTTTTAATGTATGAACATTATAGTTAAGTAGGGCATCGACGGGTTTCGGTACTTTATATGTTCTCGCTGACTCTTCTGGATATATTTGAATAGCGACCAGTTGCGGAGATTGTGACACTTGGCACTCTGGCTGTTATCTGTTCCTCTGTCCGAAAAAAAGAAACGTAGAAATTTCTTTTTACACCGAAAGCTGTTATGAGATCATTTCACCGGCCGTTTTTGGCGCCGTAGTTGTCCGCCGCCGCCGCCGCTGCCGCCGCCGGTGTCCGTAACCAGTATCGCTCGAAATAAGAAAAAAAAACGAAATAAGAAAAAGAAATTCCAGGATTGAACGAGGTTCGAACCTGGGCCCTCTGCGTGGGAGCCCAGTATTCATCCCCTGAGCCATGCCGGTGCTTGAAACTGCTTTGCAAAAAGGTCCTATACAGGCTTCATGTCGGGAAGGAACCGCATTAGCATATGCAATACAGCGTGGTAGAATAGTCAAATAAGCACCAAGCATCGCACAACGCGAATTCTGTAACCAGGCGTCACACAATGCGAATTGCGCAAGGAGTAGGTTGTTGAATGCTTCCGACCCATTACAAAGGGCCCTGCCATAATTCTTCATCGTCATCAGGCACAGCATCAACAAAGTGCACATAATGCCTTACATGCGTTTAGCATGCGCCACGGGTCTCCGTAGAATGACGAAAAATGTCACAGTGCCTACTGCCCCACTTCTGAAAAATTACAATCATTTATAGCGTAGTCGGTTCCTCGCAAGTGCACTTGTATTGGTTGCCAAGGAAGCCCATAAGCGCATGATCCATTTCCTCGGGGTCTCAGTAAAGTTCTTCGCCCCCCCGCCCGTCTCTCTCCGTATGTTATACAGCATGACGGGAGAGGGAAATAGCGACTGGGCGTCACCCAATGCAAATTACATAACTGGTGGGCCGTTTAAAGCTTTCAACCCATTACAAAGGGCTGAGCCATAATTCTTCACCGTCATCAGTCGTCACGCCAACAAAGTAAAACATAATGCCTTACAGACGTGTAGCTGATGCCTTGCTTCTCCGCAGAATGACGAATAATGGCTTAGTAGGTGCTTCTCAACTTCACAAAAATTGATTTATGGCGTAGTGGGTACCTTTCTAGTGTACTTGTATTGTAGCCCCAAGATAGCTTACAACGCGCTCTAGAAACGCCGCTCTTCCAGCTTTCGCTGTGACTATGCTGCGGTTTCAGCGCAGGCCTGGCGTTTTTTTTTAGGGAACCTAGTAAGCCACTTTACCAAAAGAGGCGATGTTTTGACGGAGAGATTTTTCATACATCATCGCGATCAACTTCTAGACAAATACCAACGGTGTAGTTAGCGCAAAGCTGCTTCATTGGTTTGAGAAGCAAGGGAGGTAGAAGTGTATAAGGATTAAGCATAACGTTTACACATGCGTGGCTCCAAGTGGCACTACCACGCTTTGATCGTTCGATACACCGATCGTTAACACAGAAAGTAATTCACCTTTTATTTTTAAATGAAGAATACCCTTCATGTAGCACTCCATTCGTAGCATTCGCGTACCCTGGCTCCTTCGAGTAGCGGTCGCTGGAGGCTCTTTTGTGATTATTGAAACGTCGGGGCTGCTTTTTGCAACAAGACAAACCAATGAGATTTGGCTCATTGCTTTGTCTCCTGAGCCGACTCGATATTAGCGTCACGCTGTGGCTTGCTCAGGTTCAACGGAAAGTAAAAAAGAACATGGTTGATCTCTTCGTTATAGGATTCGGCATAGCACGAATGTAAACCAAGTCTTCACAAGGGTATATTTGATTGATAATTGTACATTGATGTATGAGAGCTTTCGCAATGTCTATTGGTGTTTGGCAGCTTAATCTTGTTTGACCTCGATGCGCCCACATTGGCGCGTAATGGCACATCTCCATCCCAACGACCAACATCCATGATCGTGATTTAACCTTTGCGGTAGCTGAAATAGTTAACATACACCTGGACACATCCTATGGCAAATAAAGCGCAAATATGGCATCAACAGGAACGTAATGAACACTGGCACCTATTGTGCACTAATTAAAAGCGTCCTCATTAGATATAGGAGAGGAACGCCAATGTGTACGCACTGCCGTAACAGTGTAACCTACGCCTGTGCTCATGCGTAGACCACACAGTGCTTCACGAACGCGAAGGGCAGAGTTCGTAGCTTGAGCCGTGAACGTGGCAAGGCGTCCCGCTTTCCACAGGCGTGTCTCCCGCCGAACCGAAAACTGAAACTGCGGAAGCTGTCGGCCTTGTAAGTGTCTTATTGCAGCACTTCTCTGCACCGATCACAGACGGCGACACCGCTCCCCGCCAACCAAGGTCACTATGAAAGGGACAATGAGTAATGTATGTAAGGCGCGTATGTACAGCCCCGTCTATGTGTGTGGTTAGCGAAGTGGGTTCTGCGTTACGGTCCTGCATACGTGTCTTCCATAAGCTATGCATACTCATGAGGAAAAACATATCATATGGCACTTCATCAAGCGATGTTGGTATAAGATAACGTATGGTGTGAGAATTGACGACAAAACTTTTCTTCGGTGCTCTCTGAAGGACATCCCAGAACAGAATAGCGTCTTTGCAGCTAATAAAGCAATGTTCTATTGTTTCCGGCACATCACATAGACGGCAGTTAACAGAAGAGACAAAAATACCTTTTCTTTTCAACCATGTGCTTACCGGAAGTGTTTCAGAGTGGAGTTTATAGAAAAATGTTTGTGAATTAGGAGGAATGCACAATTTGCGCACACGTTTCAACACATCGTGGCCTGAAAGATCGGAGTACAATGAACGGTACAACGGAGGCGCGAAGAGCATAGTTAGTAAATCCTTATATAGTACCTTGCGCGAGACTGTGTACAGGTATTCCATGGAAAAGCGAGCTTTAGGGACCGAACTGCGAGGTAAACTTCCTGCATGAAACCCCACAAACACGGGCGCTCGGAGAAGTTTGATGACACAACTACGTCTGGCAAGCAATCAACAAGTGTAACCTGCAAGAATGAACGGATTACGGATTACCCACCATTTCTTCAAGCATGCACTTCATTCGCATGACTATTCAGCTAAAGGACATTTATGACGACCTGGACTTTAGACCGGACTGCTACCCCCTCTTGGTGAGGTGCTCGGCCTCACCACCTTTCCAGTATAACACGATGTGAAGAACTCTCACCGTTCTACTGCAGGTTGTGTTAGCCATCGAGTGTGCACTTAGTAACGCTTGAGCGCATATTGTCGCTATGTGATTGTACTTTAGCTTGCTTTATTTGTGCTATTATTGTGCACAGTAATACTAAGTGTGATAAATACCATGAAAGAAAAAAAAGTGTGGTTAGCGAAGTGGGTAGAGTGCCAGGGACCTATCGCCACCGACCTAGGTGTCGTGGGTTCGACTCCCAGGTCATCTTAGCCAGCGCAAGTTTTTCTCATAATTTTTGTTTGTCTTCTGTTCGTGTGAATTTTACCAACGTCATTTCATTCACGGAAACATCATCAGTGAAATCTTGGTGGACACCGCCATGGAATACTTTCGTGTTAAAATGAAAAAAAAAAACTGCACTCGCACAGACGAAAAAGACACAGAAAACACTCGATACAGTCGTCCAAAAAGGCCTGAGGATCGCACGAAGCGCAGTAGTGCTTGTACAGCGTCCTTCTGTGACGTTAAAACTGTCGATGACGTATTTGACGAAAGAGAGAAGGAAAGGCAGAAAGAGAATGAAGGAGAGGAAGAGAGAAAATGAAACGAAGAGAAAGAAATAGAGCGCGAGAGAAAGAGGTAGAAAGGAGGACGCCAGAAATACGTAGAGTGAGAAAGAAAGGCAACGAAGAAGAAGATGAGAAGACCGAGAAAGAGAATGAAATAGAGGGAACGAGAAAAAAATCGAAATACACAGAGACAAAAAAGGCACACAAAGACAGAGAGAACAAAAAAACAAACAAAAGAGGACGAAAGAACGAATAAAACTGCCGAATTGGAGCGAGCGCCGCATGCTACCGTTGGCTATGCTATATGTGATTTTGCCTGAGTTAATATAATCATCAAGGCGCTCGAAGAATAAGAGGAAGAAGACTTCTCTTTCGCGCGAGCGTGTGCATGCTGCAGCTGGCTACGCTATATGTGGATTTGCCTGCGTTAATATCATCATCAAGGCGCTCGAAGAAGAGGAAGACATCTCTTCCGCGAGAGCTGCGCCTGCAGCGGTCACCTCTGGAACTAAGGTTACGCGTACGGCGCGGCACTTCACCTCAGCTTAACAACCTGGCGAGCCAGCTCCTAAGAGAAAAAGATGATAGGCAACTGATTTTGCTGCGTCCCTGGATGCGCAAAGCGTACGGCGGGAGGTAAAGTACAACTTCCTTTCAGATTAGCCCCTCAACACACATGAGTCGTTAAATGAGTTAAACTTCGCAACCAGAGAACTGTGTCCATACAGCTATGCGGCACCTATTTTGTGTCCGAGTAGCTGCTTTTTGGGAAGAAATCTTATTTTGCATTTTTCACGTTACCTTTCCCCACTCGATAAGGTCGGTGTGTAAAAAGAATTAGGAGTGGTTAGTCAATCGTTCTTAAAATTGCGGTTTCAAAACCACCATCGCATTATTCCACAACCGAAGCCCCGACAAGGTCTCTCTGTGGACTTCACAGTTCCAGCACTTTCGGTCTCCGTGAGTTTCGTTCCGGTTTATTGAAGGGAAAACCTTGGATACCTCATCAAACTCGAAAAGTTACCGTCGGCATCAACAAGTGGGATGCGAAATATCGTCACTATGTGTTGATGTCACCCTATGACGTCGTAATGACGTCAGAGATCGCCAAAATTGCTGACCGCATCACATGATGATATCGTCGCTTAGTCAAAGATAGACCGATCCCGGAGGCACTGCACAACCTCGTGAGGTGCAGAAAGCGTCCAGTTCCTCCCATCAGGGAAGCAGTGCAGAACCGCGTTGGGTGTAAAAGGATTTCGGGGGGGGGGGGGAGGAGGATGCAATACAATCGCCTGAGAAGGGCGATATGATTTTCGCCTTCCAGCCTTGTTAGGCAAATGTGGATGAAGCAGATGAAGGAGTTGAAGTGCTCAGCGAAATCATGCTCGGGCAACATGACACTACGGAACCACTGTACACGACGAACGCCTTGCAGATCAGTGACACATGTGCAGTGTTCCTATAGTTTCGTGTTCTATATGCTTACGGCAATAACTTGTTTGAGCGTAAGAAACTTCTCCTGTTTTGCTTACGATGCTCGCTCCTAGCAGTGGGCTCTCGGCATTAGAGCTCACACGATCAAGTGTCATTCGCCCACTTGCACCGTATACAAGGTCACAGGTTGCACAATGCTCACGCCGCTGCGCTTTTTAAGAGCAGAGCTCTTTAAGCTTTTCGTTGCGCGGAGTGGTACGAACAATTATTCTCATCGTCATGAACCGCTACGCGCTCGCTTCGTCCTTTTCAACTGGTGCTTCGCTCCCAAAACAAGTGCGGCAATTTCTCCGGCGTGGCCTTCAATAAGCGTGACGGGTGAGAGGAGAGAACGAGTGCAGAGAGAGAGAGAAAAAAAAAGAAAGAGAGAAAGAAAGAGAGAGACAGAAAGAAAGATATAAAGAAATAGAAAAAATCAATGGCGAAAAAAATTCTGATCAGCTGGCGGCCTTCAAACCCGCGTACCCACGATCCGAAGGAGGGCGTCGTAACCACTCGGCCTTCCGGGCACGCTAGCAG